>NW_007056756.1:2483-14530 GCF_000164805.1 Carlito syrichta | reverse complement strand
CAAGGAGATGCAAATTAAAACTACACTGAGGTACCACCTAACTCCAGTCAGAATGGCCATTATCAATAACTCAAAAAATAACAGAGGCTGGAGAGAATGTGTTGAAAAGGGAACACTTCTACAGTGTTGGTGGGAGTGTAAACTAGTGCAGCCCCTGTGAAAATCAGTGTGGCGATTCCTAAAAGCTCTAAAAATCGATCTTCCATATGACCCCGCCATCTCCCTACTGGGAATATACCCTGAAGAACTCAAATCACTCTATCAAAAAGATACCTGCACACGTATGTTTGTCGCAGCATTGTTCACAACAGCAAGATCATGAAACCAACCATGCTGTCCATCAAAAGGTCTGGATTTTAAAAATGTGGTAGATATACACAATGGAATATTATGCAGCCATAAAAAGAACAAAATCATGAATTTTGCAGCAACCTGAATGGAATTGGAGTTTATAATACTGAGTGATCGCTCACAGAAACAAAGATCTGAGTATCACATGTTCTCACTCATAAGTGGACCTTGAACAACTATCGTAATACTATAAGAAAAGGATTGACAGTGGTGGGAAACCATGGAGGGGGCAGAGAGGGGAAGGGAGGTGGGATTAACAGTAGTCAATATCTGTCTGGGGATGGGGGGCACATCTCATCAACAAGGGTACCTGCACAATGCATATTTGTATACCTAACCCTTAACTGTACTCCACAATTTTAAAATAAAAAATATGTTAAAAAAATAAAAATAAATAAAAATAAAATAAAGCTAATAATAACTTTGATTATATACAACTACTGCATTTTTACTGCCCTCCCTGCACAATTTGTTTTGGTATCTTAATTTACATCATTTTATATGTCCCTTCCTTGACAATTTATTTTAGCTTTACTTGTTATTATAATTTTGTCCTTTAACCCTCATACTAGAACCATAATTACTTTACATACCACCATTATAGTCCTATTCTCAATATTGCTTTGTATTACGATACCATTGAATTTTGTGCTTTTGTAAGTTTCATGTTATTAATTAGAAGTCTTTTGTTTCAGTTTACTAAACTTCCTTTAACAGTTTCTGTAAGGCAAGCTTAGTGGTAATGAACTCTTTTAGTTTTTGTTTGTCTGATAAAGTTTTTATTTCCTCCTCATTTCTGAAAGACAGGTTTACTGGTAAACTATTCTTACCTGGCAATTTTTTTCCTTTAGCACTTTGAATATATTATCCTTCTTTCTTCTTGCCTGTGCGGCTTCTGCTGAGAAGTTCACTGATAGTTGTATTGAGACTTCTTTGTATGATGGGGGGGGGACCCAAAAAACCCTGGAATTTATTTATAAAAAATTGTGTATTTGTTCTTACATGTTTAAACTTCAGTCACTTTCAAAGCACTCTCTGTTTGATGCAATACACCTATCAAGATGCTTTTTTAACTACTCAACATATTTTGAACTTGTCAATTTTTATTAATGATAAAAATGGTAAAGACTTTTAGTGCTTCTACCATTTTTTGTTTCACCTCTCTCACATAGGCAAAACATTTCCCTTTGAGGACTTTTTTCATCCAGGGAAACAAAAAAGTCACTCGGGGTGAGATCAGGTTAATAGGGAAGGTGGGACATGGGGGCCATGCTGTTTTTGGTCAAAAACTGCTGAGCACTCAGCACAGTGTGGGCAGGTACACTCATAAATCACTCATCATGAAATGGACAACCATGCTGAAAGAACCTAAAAAAAAAAATTCACTGAGGATGAATGTAGCCTTTCATAAGAATGCTAACTGGTACACTGATGCCGATGGGTTCCTAGAGCACTTACCTAGTGGGGGAAGCCTATAATACAATGTGCCAACTCTCAAAAGATAATTCTGTTTTTTGGGAGTCCCCCCTGGTATGTGATGTATTGCATATGTGTTGGGGCCTTCAGAATTTATTTTTCTTTGATTTTTGATAGTTTATTATTTTGGGTTGAATTTGATTGGACATCTCTATGCTTCCTGTACCTGGATGTTGGCTTCTTTCCTCAGATTAAGGAAGTTTTCATCTATCACTTCTTTAAATATGCTTTCTGGCCCTTTTTCTTTTTCTTCCCCTTCTCAAATTCCCATTGTACATGGGCTAGGTCTCTTGATGGTGTCCCATAAGTTCCATAGGATTTTTTTATTCTTTTTTCTTCTTTGATTAGGTAATTTCAAATGTTCCTTGAGCTCAGTAATTGTTTCTTTTGCTTGATCAAGCTGGCTGCTGAAGCGTTCTATTGCATTTTTTAGCTCAGTCATTGTCTTCTTCATCTCTTAGGATTTCTATTTGCTTTGTTTTATTGTTTCTATTTTTTGTCAGACTTTTCATTCTGTTTGTATATTGTTTCCCAACTTTAATTTTTTACTAATATATTTTTCAAGTTCTTAGCCTTTTAAAAGAGGATTATTCTGAATTCTTTTGCTGTCATTTCATAGATATCCCTTTTTAGGGTCCTTTGTTGGAGCTTTGTTAATATCTTTTAGAGGTGTCATGACTTCTTGAGTTGTTATAATCCTTGTGTCCTTGTGTTGGTATTTGTGCATCTGTGGAGGCAGCCACCTTTTCAAGATTTCAGAGGTGTTCTTTGATAGAAATACACCTTCACTATTTAGTCTGGCCTATGATTCTGGATGGGCAGCTGGTAATGATGCTAGCAGGTGGAGCTTACTTTCAGGTCAGACTGGATGACTGGGCAGCTTCCTTTGCTCTGAATATGGGTTGGGGCATCTGACTAGGCTTTGCTATCTGGCAAGATCACAGGCTAAGCTCTGCAATTGGGCTGAGCTTCTGGATGGGTACTTCAATTGCCTCTGATTGGGTTGGGTCACAGAGTGTATTCCCTAGCTAGATGGGACCGCTATTTGAGTTCAGAAGTTAGACAGGGTTGCAAGGGGAGATCTGAGATTAAATTTATTGAGATTAATGAACCAACTGTATGTACAATAGAAAGGTATGACTGATATTTGCCTCCCTCCCTGGGTGAGGTCTGGAGTCAGTTGTGAGGTCACATAGAGTACTGACTAAACTCTGGGTATGGCTAAACTACTGATTTTTGTAGAAATTCACCATGGTGATTCTTTCTCTTCTTGTGTGGTGGCCTAGGGTAGGATCTGAGGCAAAGCATGGAGGCTGACCATCTAGCGATTCGAACTAGTTATAATTTCCCACCTCTTCTGGGATCAATCAGCTCAGCTTTGTGAGTGGGCTATGTTGTTAGCTGGTACCTCTGAACAAATGCCACTGCTGGAAGGTACACTGAGCTATCACCAAAATCTGTGCACTAGTCTCTGTAGGCTCTGCCTCCTTGCTTTGTTACTATCTGACCCCAGGTAGTCTAGCTGTGCAGTTTCCCCCCACATTTCCCATTCCTTGTGAGGCAAGAATGGAGTGAGCTTTCTTGAAATGCTAGAGAGGCTGGATGCCTGCCTTCTTGGTTCTCTTTTCCCACTGTAGAAACCATGGGCCTTGAGAAGTTCTCTACATATGATGCTGTGCTGACTTAGGAGAAGGAGAAGGGTGACATAATCAAAGGGTTTTTTTGTTTTTCTAGTTCCCTTGGTAATGACTTAGACTTATTTCCACATTTTGGGGTTTTCACTAAAGTACTTTTGTCTGTGGATAGTTGCTAGTTTTTCTTTCTTTCTGTGGGTGTATTGAAGTGGGAGTGAAACTTGGGACCTCCTATTACATCATCTTCCTGATGTCATTCTCTTCCGTACGACTCTTACTGTGTTCCAAGCATCACTTTTTGGTGACCTAGAGATTAAGACCTCATCAGTCTCTGCCTGCCCTCAGAGGACTTGCTGTCTAGAGGAAGTGAGGTGTGACTAGAAAATATGTATAACAAGGTAAAGACCTAATAGCACAGTACATTAGTTGTTATGGAAGAACATGGTAGAGCCCTTGTGGTAAGTTTAGTCTGGCACAGAGAGGGAAAGCTTTTCAAGGAGATGAGGCATAAGCTAATTTTTAAGGATAAACAGGAGCTGGGCTCGGTGGCTCAGCCTGTAATCCCGCGCCTTTGGGAGGCTGAGGTGAGTGGATTGCCTGAGCCCGCAGGTTCAAGACCCCCCTGGGCAGCGAGAACTCATCTCTACAATAAATCAAAAAATTAGCCGGGTGTGGTAGCACATGCCTGTAATTCCGGCTACTTGGAAGGCTGAGGCGGAAGGATCGCTGGAGCCCAGCAGGTTGAGGCTGTGGTGGCCAGGAGCGGCCACTGCACTCCAGTCTGGGTGACAGAGTGAGACTCTAACTCAAAAAAAAAAAAGGATAAACAGGAAATAGCCAGGTGAAGAATAATAGAGGGGTCATGGCAACAGTTGTCAAGCCATATGCTCCAGCCATTGTTACACAAGTTATACAGATGAAGTCTAACTTAAAAAAAAAAAGAATCAAACCTAGGCAAGCCCCTCGGGTATCCTCCCACTGTGGGAACTTTTCTGTCTTCTCAATAAATCCTGCTTTCTAAAAAAAAAAACAAGAATCAAACTTTTGAGTTCAGAAGTTAAACAGGGTTGCAAGGGGAGATCTGAAGTTAAATGTATTGAGGTGAATGGACCAACTTCATCATAAAAACCTGGAATTAATTTTTGGAGGGCAGTGTTCTAGGTTGGTGTTCTAGGGGGATCACAAACAACCTGGAATTAGTTTTTGGAGGGCAGGCCTCTTGTAGTACAGGCTTCCCCTTCTAGGTTAGTGTTCTAGGAACCCATCGGCATCAGTGTGCCAGCTAGCATTCTTGTGAGAGGCTGTGTTTGGCTTCAGTGAATTTTTTTTTTGGAGATTCTTTTTTGGAGATTGATTTCATTATGGGTTATTTAAGAGCACACCTGCCCACACTGCACTGAGTGTTTTTGAGTTTTTGACCAGAAACAGCATGACCCTCATGTCCCACCTTCCTTCCCTATTCACCCAGTCTTGCCCTAAGCAACTTTTTTGTACGTTTCCCCAGAAGAAAACATCCTCAAAGGGAAACATTTTGATGACGTGGAAGAGGTGAAACAAAAAATGGCAGAAGCCAAAAAAGGTATCATAATTGACAAGTTCAAAAAAGTGTTTTGAGCAGTGGAAAAAACATCTTGGTAGGTATATTGCATCAAACAGAGTACACATTTCTTTTAAGAGTATGGCTGGGAAGTGGCACCATTATTTTTGTGTTCCAATGGCCAGCACTTAATTACATGAGCACACCAACCTGCAAGACAAGCTAGGGGACTGAAGTTTTAGCTCAATAGCTATGTGTCCAGTGAAATACCTAGGGAACACTAGTATTCAATTTAGGAAAAATAAATTTTAGTAGACAACTGCCATCTGCTATGTCCTAAAATTTTGGAGGAAGGGAGCTACAAAATAGCTAACAATGCTGCCTAAAATATTTTAAAAATTTAAAGCTGCAAGGACAGTCTCTAGAGACAAACACAAAATGGGATCAAGAATTCAGAGAAGCAAGCTAATTACCTGACCTAAGACTTTTAAAAAATAATGCTAAAGATAAATATTTATTTTGAAATAATTTTAAACTTACAGAGAAGATTCAAGAATAGTAAAAATACTTTTTTCTCCCAGAACTAATGAAAGCAAGTTGCTGATATATATTCTATTATTCTTGAATACTTTAGAGTACAGTGCTTTATAAATAAGGATATTCTCCTGCAAAACTATAAACATCAAAATTAAAAAATTAATATTGATGTGTTACTACCATATAATCTAAAGACTACAATCAAATTTTGCCAGTTGTCCCAATAATGTCCTTTTAAGCAAAAGGGTCATGTATTACATTTAGCAGCCATATTTCTTTAATATCTTTCAACCTAGAACAGTTCCTCAGTCTTTTCTTGAATTTCGTGGCTGACATTCTTGAAAATTATAGTCCTTCAATTTAAATTTATCTGATTTTTCCTCATGATTAAATTCTAGTAATGTTATTTTTTGTCAGAAACATCACAGATTTGATGCTATCTATGCTCCTTGTATTCCATTTCATCAGGTGGCACACAGTTAAGTGCCCCCATTGGTCATACTAATTTGATCATTTGATTAAGGTGATATCTGCTGGGTTTCATCACTGTAAAGTTCCTGTTTTTTCTTTGGTAACTTTTTTTTTGTGGTAGGTACTTTTAAGAGTAAGTAAATATTCCATTTCTCATCAATTTTTACCTGCTTAAGTTTTAGCATCAATGTTTCTTTGCTAAAATTATATGATGACTGTTTAATTGAGATTTTCTAATTTTGCTTCTGCTATATTTATTTAGTTGGCATTCTACTATATGCAAAATGTTTGCTTATTCTTATGTATTTACATCAGTATTTCTCATGGACTTCTGTTTTTTGTCAATGAATTATATTCCATTCTTACAAATATTTTGATATAGAAATTATAGCTAGTGGGAGCCCTTCAAGCTGGCTTCCATGTTTTTTGTTTTAAATTTTTTTAAAATTTAAAATATAGCTAAATAGAAAAGTAGCAATAGTTTTAGAGTTCCCCTTATACTCAGTTTTCCCTGTTAACATATTATAATACTATGATAATTACATTTGTCACAACTAAGGAACCAACTTGGTACTTTCCTGTATGCTTTATTCAGATATCACTAGTTCTTCCTGAATGTCCTTTTTCTATTCCAACATCCTATCCAGTACATCACATTATATTTAGTTGTCATGTTTTTTTAGTCTCCTCTGGTCTGAGTTCTATGTCTTTTTGTCACATTACTATAATTCTTTGAACACTTATGCACATTTTGTTATCACAGGATGTTTCAGGCTACACTTGTACTTTTCTTGCCCCAGCTCTGGAATTAGCCATTTCTCCATGGAGCCTTGGTTCTTTTTAATGAATAATGGTATTAACAAATCATGATTTACTATTGAGTCCTCTTTGCTCTCTGTAGATGAGCTAAGAAACACAGACACACAGGTACACACCCCTGTGTTTCCATTACTATCTTTATATATTGATACTAAATAATTTCAATCTCAGATACAAAAATTCATTCTAATTTTTTTCTTTCTATATTTTTAAATCCTGTCTCTGACCTTGAGAAACCTGATTGCCATTATCCTCAATATATTTTTGGATGAACCCTATGTACCTTCTGATCACTATGCTGTTCCCCCATGTATATGAGTATAATCTCGCCACTCTGCTTGGGTTCTGATTGCTACCACCACCCCCACTGTTGTTTTAAGGCTCTTCTCACTTTCTTCCTCTAATATTCCTGTTGCCTCTACATCCCACCTCCTGCAAAGACAACTACCTTGCTCATCTCTGTGTAGTGGATTGAATTATTAAAGAATAAATGAAGAAAGGAAGTGTGAAGAAATAAGGAGGAGTAAGGAAGGATGAGAAAATAAGGAAGAAACAGAGCTTTATTACTATAGGCCATGCAAAGGCCAGGAAGCAAAGTGTAGACAATTTTAGAAAATTCTAACAGCTATCAGAGAAGAAGACTGAGAACTAGGAATAATATCTTCAAAGGGCTAAGAGAAAATGTCAATCTAGAATCATGTACTCAGTAAAACTAATAAGAATAAAGGCAGTTGGGTGTGGTGACTCAAGCCTGTAATCCCAGCACTTCCCACGGGTTCAACACCAGCCTGGGCAACTTGGTGAGATCTCATCTCTACAATAAATCAAAAAATTACCTGGGCGTGGTAATGCATACCTGTAGTTCTGGCTACTTGGAAGGCTGAGGCAGAAGGATCACCTGAGCCCAGCAGGTCAATGCCAGGGTGGCTGTGAGCATGCCACTGTGAGACTCCAACTCAAAAAAAAAAAGAATACAGGCAAAATAAAAGAATTTTAGGAAAAAGGCTAATAAAGAAACTCAAAGAACAAACAAAATAGTTTATTAATAATAAAAAAATGCATTCAACAGTGACAGAATGCATAGTTTTAAGCATATATAAAACATTTTTCAAAGTTGATCATATACTCAAAGAAACCTCAAAAGATGCTTTTGGATAAAGGAAAATAATCTCCTGAAGAACAATGGAGATGCAAGAAGGAATCATGAGAAAGGACATTGATTACCTGTTGGATAAGTTTCAACAAAAATTGATTTTTATACACAATATCTAATTTGTGATGTTAAAAAATAAAATGGTTGACAACATTAACAGTTAAAGCATATCGAATTCCTTCAAGAAGTAGGAAAGATTCTGAAACATGTTGGACTTTTTCTAAGCAATTTAAACACCAAAAGAATAAACATAGGGTGTATAATAGACCATATGTATTAGGGAAGTATAACCCAGAGCCAGAATTGCTGGATTCAAATCTCAGCCCTGCCATTTACTAGCTGTATGAACATGGGCAAATTACTTCAGTTTCTGTGCCTTAGTTTTAAAAATTAAGACACATGTTGGTATGAATGCAAGCTAGTTCAACCTTTGTGGAAAGAGTTTTCTTAAATTGAGCTATCATATGACCTAGCAATTCCATTTCTGGGAATATACCAGTGGAACATAAATCGCCATACCAAAAAGACACCTGTGCACACACGCTTACTGCCGCCCTGTTCGTAACAGCAAAAACATGGAACCAACCAAGATGCCCAGTGAAAGTGAACTGCATAAGTAAAATGTGGTACATATACACGATGAGAACAATATCATGTCCTTTGCAGCAACATGAATGCAGCTGGAAACCATCATTCTAACTGAACTATCACAGAAACAAAATATGGAATACCAGCATATTCTGACTCATAAGTGGGCCCTACACATTGGGCATGACAGCACAAAAGCAGGACCAACAAACGCTGGACATTGCAAAAGGAGAGGGAGGGCATAAAAAGCACACAATCACCCACTAGGTACCAGGTCTACTACCGGGGGAAGGAGGGCTTGCTAGAAGCGCAAGCCTCACCTGCACCCAATTTATTTCTCTAGTAAATCCTCACACGTAGCCCTCAACTCTAAAATAAATAAAAAATAAAATCAGGACAGTAGAAATGATACTAACATCTAATTCATAGGGTTGTAGTATTCAATTTATGTAACGACATTTTGATTTAGGACAACCTAACCTATAACAAGTGCTAAAGAAGGGTTAACCACAATTACAACTAGAGAGAAAATATGAAGTCAGGGGAGGAAAAGCCTTAATCCAAAAGAAATCAAGAAAATGTTTTTAAAAATACAGAAAAATGGATCAAACCGTACAAAATAAGACGGCAAAAAGGAATGTGTTATTCACCTAAAAGACAAAGTCTGCCAAACTGGCTAGAGGGGGACAAAAAAAAAAAAGGCCTAACAACGTTGTTCCAAGGAGTCATAGTTAAAACACTAAGCAGGTAGAAAACGATATACCAGTCAGAGTCTATGGCTGGGAATCGTCCCTTCCCCATCTGTCCCAGTCTATCTCCATGTTTCTCTCCAGCCACTTCTGGGCTTCACCTGCCACCACCCCATCACTCCTCAGCGCTCGGTTACACCGGCTCCAGCGCTTCCCACTTAGGTTCACGAGGGCGGCGGCCGTGTGACGCCACGGGGGCGGGCCTCACGCCTAGCTGCAGGTCCGCTCGGCTGTGATTGGTGGCCGGGCTCTTACGTCACACAGGATGCAAAGTGAAGGGCTTGCGCCGCAAGGGCCCCGCAGCGCGCACCTATTGGCTCCCTCCGGCGCTGCCTCGAATCCACCGGCCTTCGGTGGAACTTACCGTCCTGCCGCCGCCCAGCGACAACCTCTGCCCCTCCAGGCCCTGCCGCTGTCGCTGCGGGCTCAGCTGTATGATTAGGCTACAGTCTTTCATAAATGAACACATTACTTTCTGTGGTGTACTTGGTCACACATTTATGGAGCTTCTGAAGGGCCTTGGGGATTACTGCCAGGCCCAGCACGTCTTTGACCGGGACAAGTGAACAGCGGAGTCATTACTACTCTAAGAAGCCCCCATCGGAGTGGCTACAGACCTGGATGTGTAGACGTGTAGCTCATCGGAGCATCTTCCAAGAGTTCTGGTCTGGATGGGGTAGTGCACTTCCTTCCCATGGACTCAGTGAAGGGGAGTGAAGAACCGCTGCTGCTGGGTAGGAGGCTCATTTCATGTCCTATCACTCCGAACTTCATATTTCACGTGGAGTATATTGAAGTAGACTTCAGATTCTTGACATCATTTCTGTATTCAAAAGTTTTTAATTTTTTTCATAACTATATGAGTGTTTTTAAATTCGATTAACATGGCACCAAAGAATTGCCTAGGTCCTGTGGAACTCACATACAGAAAACATGAGGTTTCTTATTACACATAACCCAACCAGTGCAACCTTAAACAGATTTATAGAAGAACTTAAGATATATGGAGTTACCACGATAGTAAGAGTATGTGAAGCAACCTATAACCCTGCTGTTGTGGAGAAAGAAGGCATCCGAGTCCTGGATTGGCCTTTTGATGATGGTTCATCACCCTCCAACCAGATTGTTGATGACTGGTTAAGTCTTGTAAACATTAAGTTCCATGAAGAACCTGGTTATTGTATTGCTGTTCACTGTGTTGCAGGTCTTGGGAGAACGCCAGTGCTTGTTGCCCTAGTGTTAATAGAAAGTGGAATGAAGAACGAAGATGCAGTACAGTTTATAAGACAAAAGCGACCTGGTGCTTTTAACAGCAAGCAACTTTTGTATTTGGAGAAATATCATTCTAAAATGCGGCTGCGCTTCAAAGACTCCAGTGGTCACAGAAACAACTGTTGCATTCAATAAAACTTGGCTGACTGATGCTGTTGCCTTGCAAGTGGAACTTGAGACAGGACCTAATTTATTGTACATATTCGCCAACGTATGGGCTTAGTGGATAAATCTATTGAAGCTTCCTTAGGAATATTGAAAAGCCACAGCTTAATGGAATTGCTACCTCTGTGTTTGGCTTATTACTATTCCCATGCCAGAAACAATACAAAAGAAATTGAGAGAGATTAGTTGCTAAGCTACCCAGCACAATACTTATATGTTTTCAGAGTTATACAGAATTAAAAGTCCAGGAACTATGACCTTATTCCTTAAGTCATTTCAGGCATTGCAAGTAGGACTTACATGATTTTTTTGCCGACTTCTTTACATTTGCCAGTCCACAAGGGTACCAGTATACATCAGGTTTGTGCAACAATTAATTTTGTTGGATTCTTACCAACTCTTGTGGTTATTTGAAATCTTTATCAATCTCGTTTTGTTATGAAAACCTCTATTTTCAAAAATCAGCCTCTAGTTGAAAGTTCATGCAAAATCTATGTTGTACAGAAGTACGTGTGTTGAATGTCTTCAGACAAAAAAGTCTTTTAGTTAATGTTTACAGTTGGTGTGCAACTTAAAGGGGAGGGCCCAAATACAATGGAAGGAAGCTATGAAATATTTCTAGCAAAATGTTGCTTTTGTCTTGTGCAGGATGTGTAGAATAGGCCCTTTAATTTAATTAATTTAGTAGTTTTTTAAAAAAAGGTAAAGATGCGTTGTCTTTGTAGCTAAAACAATTCTTATTAAAAAATTTCTTTAAAAACTTTAATTTCCCCCATACTTATTGAAAGTTGACTTTTATCATTTTTCTTTGAAGTATAATTACTTTTCTTGTCTTCCCAACCAAAGAAAGGGTAGGTTTCTACTAATGAATTGACAAGACAGTTAATATTTATATGCCTTTTGAACATTGTAACTTAATACTTGATAATTAGCTTTATTATTGATAAAGTGGTAGTTGATAAAATGATGACGTTGATTAATGTTAGATCAACCATATACTCATACTGTCTGGTAATAATATGCAGTTACAGTTCTGTGGGAGAAGTAATTTGTTAGTGTTCATTATTCAAGAGCTAGTACAAGACATCTGAATAAATAATGACTTGTGAGAAAGATTTCTTTTTTTTTCATTAATCAGTATTTTTTATTATGGTGTTGTGGGGTACAGTTAAGGGTTAGGTGTACAATTACGTTTCATTCAGGTACCCTGTTGATAAGAGGTGTTTTCCCATCCCCCGACAGATATTTACTACTGTTAATCCCATCCCCCTCCCCCCCATAGTTTCCCAGTACCG
>NW_007056756.1:0-1981 GCF_000164805.1 Carlito syrichta | reverse complement strand
AGTTGGCAAAGACTTTTTCCCAGTCTGTAGGCTGTCTCCTGCTCTCTTGATGGTTTCTTTGGCTTGCAGAAGCTTGTCAGTTTAATAAGGTCCCATTTGTCTATCTTCTCTCTTAAGTCCTGTGGGTTTTGGGTTTTGTACAGGGAATTGAATGCCAGTTTCCGATTTCCATGACAGTATTTCCCTTCCTTTTCTAAGGTTCTTATGGTTTGAGGTTTTACATTTAGGTCTCTGATCCATTTGGAGTTAACCTTTGTGCATGGGGATAGATAGGGGTCCTGTTTCAATTTTTCTGCACGTGGTCAGCCAATTTTCCCAGCACCATTTACTGAATAGGTTCTCCTCTCCCCATTGGTAGGTGGTGGGGGCTTTGTCGAAGATGAGTTGGTTGAGAAATTGAGGTTTTGCTTCTGGAATCTCAATTCTGTTCCATTGATCTATATGCCTGTTCCTGTACCAATACCAAGCTGTTTTGATGATTGTAGCTTTATAGTAAAGTTTGAAGTCTGGTATTGTGATACCACCTGCTTTGTTTTTTTTTGCTGAGGATTGTTCTGGCTATTCTTGGACGTTTGTGTTTCCATATGAATTCCTGTGTTGTTTTTTCTAGGTCTGAGAAGAATGTTGTTGGTAATTTAATGGGTATTGCATTGAATTTGTAGATTGCCTTAGGTGAGATGGACATCTTCACAATGTTGATTCTTCCAATCCATGAGCATGGGATATTTTTCCACTTGTTCGTGTCAGCTTTGATTTCTTTGAGCAGTGTTTTGTAATTTTCATTGTAAAGGTCTTTCACGTCTCTGGTTAGGAAGATGCCAAGGTATTTCATTTTTTTTGTGGCTATTGTGAATGGAACTGTGTTTTTTATTTGGGTTTCTGTTTGTTTATTATTGGTGTAGAGAAATGCGATTGTCTTTTGTACATTTATTTTGTATCCTGAGACTTTGCCAAAGGCTTTTATCAATGTAAGGAGGCCTTTGACAGATTCTCTTGGGTTTTCAAAGTACAACATCATATCATCTGCATAGAGAGATAACTTGACTTCCTCTTTTCCTATTTGAATACCTCTGATTGCCTCCTCTTCTCTGATTGCTTTAGCCAGGACTTCCAATACTATGTTGAACAGGAGGGGAGAGAGTGGGCATCCTTGTCTAGTTCCAGTTTTCAGGGGAATTGGTTCCAATTTTTGTCCATTTAGGAGTATGCTGGCTGTGGGTTTCTCGTAGATGGCTTTTACTATTTTGAGGTATGTTCCCCGTATGCCTAGATGTTCAAGGGTTTTTATCAAGAACGGGTGCTGGATTTTATCAAAAGCTTTTTCTGCATCTAGTGATATGATCATGTGGTTTTTGTTTTGACATCTGTAGATGTATTTAATTACATTTATGGTTTTACGAATGTTGAACCAGCCTTGCATCCCAGGAATGAAGCCTACTTGGTCATGGTGGATGATTTTTGAGATGTATTGCTGAATCCGGTTTGCTAGGATCTTGTTGAGAATTTTAGCATCTATGTTCATCAAAGATATTGGCCTGTAGTTCTCTTTCTTTGTTGGATCTTTACCCAGGCTTGGGTATCAATGTGATGTTGGCTTCATAAAATGATTTGGGGAGAGTTCCATCTTTTTCAATCACCTGGAATACCTTTAGTAGGATTGGTATCAGCTCCTCCTTGAATGTCTTGCAGAATTCTGCTGGAAAGCCATCTGGACCAGGGCTTTTTTTTTGTAGGAAGTTTTCTTATTACGTAGTTGATTTCCTTGATTGTTATTGGTCTATTTAGGGTCTCAATTTCTTCTTGTTCCAACCTAGGTAGGTTGTGTGATGTCAGAAAGTCCTCCATTTCCTTCTGGTTTTCAAGTTTGTTTCCATACAAGTGTAGGTAGTAGTCTCTAATGATCTTTTGTATTTCTTCAGGGTCAGATGTGACTTCATCTTTTGTGTTTCTGATTATGCTTATTTGGTTTTTTTCTCATTTG
>NW_007056755.1:0-1073 GCF_000164805.1 Carlito syrichta | reverse complement strand
GTCCTAACCTCCAGAACGTCAGATGTGACTGTATTTGTAAACAGGGTCTTTAAAGTGGTAGCAATTAGGTTAAATGAGGTCATTAGGGTCAGGCCTAGACAAATGTCCTTGTAAGAAGAGTAGGACACAGAGAAAATAAAGACCAAATGAAGACACCAGAGGAAAATGGCCATCTACAAGCCAAGCAGAGAGGCCTTAGAAGAAATGAATCCAGCAGACATCTTCTAACCTTTCCCAGCACTAGCAGCACTGCCTCAGATCCACCTCAGATCATCAGGCATTAGATTCTTTTAAGAAACTGCACCCTAGATCCCTTGCATGTGCAGTTCACAATAGGGTTCACCCTCCTATGAGAATCTAATGCCGCTGATCTGACAGAAGGCAGAGATTGGGCAGTAATGTGAGTGATGGAGAGTGACTGTGAATACAGAGGAAACTTTGCTCCCTTGCCCACCACTCACTTCTGCTGTGCAGCCCAGTTCCTAACAGGCCATGGACCTACACTGATCTGTGATCTGGGGGCTGAGACTTCTGGTTTAAACCACCAGGTATGTGGTATTTGTAAAGCAGCCCAAGCAAACTAATACAGCATATTTTAAAACTCAATTAAAAATAAACTAAAATACTTAATGACAAAAAACCTCAAATTGATTTAAAGCATTTCACAATGTGTACTCTAAAAATCTATCCATATTATATATAAAGAGCACATTAACACTAACAACAAAAAATAGATAAATTGGGCATCATAAAATTTTTAAACTTTTGTGTATCAAAGGACACAATCAACAAAACAAAAACACAAACTACAGAATGGGAGGAAAGTTTTACAAATCACACATCTGAAAAGGAGCTGACATCAAGAATATGTAAATATTACAACTCAATAAAGCAATTGGTAATCCTTCCTTATCAAGGACAGTCTTCAGTGGTCTATGGTGGTCAGAACATGGTGAATACTTGTGTAGCTTAGTACCACTGCCTTGATTCCTGTTAAAACATCAGCGGTTTCAATAAATCCCTGCTGAAAAAATGAAGAGTAGCTCACTGATAGCAACTCTAAGAAAATAGAA
>NW_007056754.1:0-499 GCF_000164805.1 Carlito syrichta | reverse complement strand
AGTAGGTTGGCTAGCTGGCTAGCCAGCAGACTTAACTAACTAGTTACCTGGTTAGCTAGACAGCTAGTCAGCTGTCTTAACTAGTCAGCTACCTGGGTGGCTAGCTGGCTAGGCAGCTGGATAGCTAGCTAGCAGGCTGACCAGCTGGATAGCCAGCTGGCTAAAATAGCCAGCCAGATGGCTGGAGAGTCGGATTGCCAGCCATCTTAACTAGCCAGCCACCCTGCTGTTCAGCTGCCTAGCCAGCCAGCTTAACTAGCTGGCCACCTACCTGACCAGCCTGCTAACCAGTCAGCTTATCTTGCCAGCCACCTAGCTATCCAGCCAGCTATCTGGATGATTCAGCTATCTGACTTAACTAGATAGTCATCCGGCTAGCCTACTGACTTAACTAGCTAGCTACCTAGTTAGAAACATGGATATCCACTTGAATTAACTAGCAGAATTAACGACCTAGACACCTGGCAAGCCAGCTGACTCAACTAGGTGACTAAACTCG
>NW_007056753.1:0-926 GCF_000164805.1 Carlito syrichta | reverse complement strand
TGCCCATAGTTCATTGAGCATGCACTGTTCAAAACTACCTTTGGACTTCCTGAAGACCTCAACCCCCTGTCATTATCCTGTGCCAAATACCCAGGTCACAGGAGGGTGATGGGGGGAGAGCTCTTCACCTCAACTCTGGGTTTTGTTCTGTCCTGATAGAGTTCCTTGAGAAGAGGAAACAAGCACAGTAAGGAACCACCTATCCCCAAAGAAGAATTCCCCAGCACATACTCCAAGAATCCTCTGGTAAGCTCAGAAGGACAATAGGCCAACAGCAAAGAAACATGGGTTAAAGCATTAAATGTTTCTGGCTGGAGGCAGTGGCTCACAACTATAATACCAGCACTCTGGGAAGCCAAGGCCAGAGGATCACTTGAGAAGTTTCCTGGGCAACACAGCAAAATCCTGCTTCTACAAAAAATAAACATAATTTTTACTTTTTATTTTTATTTATTTATTTATTTTGAGTTGGAGTCTCACTCGGTCTCCCAGACTGGGGTGCAGTGGCCGCTCCCAACCACCGCAGCCTCGACCTGCTGGGCTCCGGCAATCCTTGCACCTCAGCCTTCCAAGTAGCCGGAATTACAGGCATGCACTACCACGCCTGTCTGATTTTTTGATTTATTGTAGAGATGAGGTCTCGCTGCCCAGGCGGATCTCGAACCTGTGGGCTCAGGCAATCCACTCACCTCAGCCTCCCAAAGGCACGGGATTACAGGCTGAGCCACCGAGCCTGGATAAACATAATTTTTTAAAATAAAATAATAAATATATCAGTTTCTTCAGTGCTTTAGCATTAATGCATATTTCCCATGATAATTCATTCTGCGATGAGATTTTTGGGTCAATGCCATACTCAGATAACCTGTCTCAGACAGACTAGATAGGTGGAGCACACCACAAACAGATGGTGAGATATCTGGGCT
>NW_007056752.1:2093-3676 GCF_000164805.1 Carlito syrichta | reverse complement strand
CAAAAATTTAGAATACTCCTAGAGTTAGGCAAGTTATGTAATTTTGACAACAAAACCAGAAATGGGCAGTATAAGGAAGAAGCATTATAGACTAATCTTATAGTAATAAAGCAATGATAACAAATTTTTGTAATAGATAACAAATCAGTGACAATATACACCATAGTTAAGATTTTTCTTTCTCTTTTGTATTATAAATATGTAGGGTACAATTCAGGTTTAGGCATACAAACGTTGATTATGCAGTTACCCTTGTTAATGAGGTAAGGATTTTTCAAATAATGTGTTCTGAAATCAGTAAAGTTTATTAAAAACAAAAAATCATTAAAAAACTGGTTTTACATTACAAATGTTAGTATATTTTAATTTTTCAAAAATCTGTATTTTCCCACATTAGGAGCTTTACAGGGGAAAGTCATGTAATATTTTAAGTAGCTGATTAAAAACAACTGATACAATTTAACCTTTATTATAATTAAATAATGCTTATTAAGCCAGGAATAGAACTTTTCATAATTGATAAATAATATCTGAAGTTATTATGTATAAACTCTTTAGCCCACTCGGAATTAAATTATAGTTTTACCATATTACTTTGGAATAATTACTTAACATTGTTGTGCCAAAAATTCTTCACTTAAAAGTCCATAATTTTATACATAAATTACTTTGAAATGTGTCTAAATAGCTAAAAAGTACTAATCCATTCTAAAACTGCCAACCATACGGTAAAGTGAAGCCTGTGGTAGTTGTGAGTGTGCCACTGCACTCCAGCCTGGGCAACACAATGAGACTTCCACTCAAAAAAACAAAAACTAGTAACTCGTAAACATTTTTGTTTGTTTGTTTAGCAATGATGATACCTTGAACATTTTGAGAAATAGAGACTGAAATTCATTGTGCCTTGATATCATGGTGGCCAAAGTGAAGAGATTGATTTGGCAGGGAACAGAATTCTCAGGCATTTGGGGTCTTATAGCGGTTGTTTCTCAATGCAAATCAATAATTTATTCATAAAGATATAGTTTCCAAATTTGCAGTTTTTTTTTTATTGGTGCAATTTTCTTAAGCTTGCATTACTGTTGGGCCCTCACTTAAAAATGGAAAGATCAGATAATAGCAAATAATCACTATACTGTTATTACTAGCTCTCCTTCAACTCTTAAATTGAGGCACAAAAAGTTTACTTTATTAAAATCAGGATGTATGCCACACATTGAGGAAAAAAGGAGGGGAGAAGGGAAGGACTGATAGAAAGAATGCATCTTAAAGTTTGACTTGGGAATGATATCTCAGAATTGGGATGCCTTTGGCAATTCAACACCTTTGACTAATAGTTTGAGTTAATCAATCAGTGACCTGTATTCAGTATTCCTTCCAAGTCTTGTAGTGTTTTACCTAAATGCTTTTCCTAAAAGAATCGATTTGTTTGAAGGAAGTTACCAATGTTCACAGTTTAGCCATCATTTTAGTACTCATTCCATTAACAGTTAACTTAGTAGTATTTAAACGTTCCTGCATTTTTTACTCTATGTAATATCTTGATGCCTTAGAAAGATAAGGTACTGGAATTATGCCCATGT
>NW_007056752.1:0-1203 GCF_000164805.1 Carlito syrichta | reverse complement strand
TGTAACAGGCTGCAGAAAATTGCTGAAGCTGTTTACAGAAATGAGAACTTGTGATTAGAGCATTTTGCTTGTGAAGGCTTGTGAAATTATTTGTAATTTTTTAACTGCCAAATCAAGCCTTTCCTTTTCTGAAACTGATTTATTTCTTTAGGATAGCCTTTCACAAAATGATTGGGAGTATATATACATTGAGGCAACTTTACCCTCAATATCATCACAAATCAGCTAGTAGAATTATTTTTTCATATGACTGAAGAGTTGATTAAACCTACATCCTTTTTACGATTAAAAAGTGTTACGTATGAAATGCAGTTGGGGATGGAAGTCTAATCACTTTATTTTCCTCATATGAATATTTTATTTTGATTTGGTTTATATTCATAATCGATTTTATCACACCATGCTACTTAAAACTAATTACCATAATTCTTAGTCAAAGTATTCCATTCATAAATTAACTATATTTTCTTGTGGATTTTTTCAAAGCATTTTATCATTATTGATGGCAGATGCCGAGACATACATAAGACACTCCTTACCTGTTCATTTTCATGATGGATTCATCAGATTAAGCTTTCTACTGAATTTCTAACTTTTGACAGTTTGCCAGGTATACCTCCTTTGGTTGATTCAAGTGCAGGGGCTAGTTTCACCCACATGCCTTCTGCTAACGTTATGCTGGTAGAGCAAGAAGAGAGCTTATGAAAAGCAATATGTGTGGTATTATGAACAGACTCTTGAAAAATTATAATGCTAGCGAGAAGCTCAGTAACACTTAAAATTGTCCTCATATTTAATATATTTCCAAGTGCTAATACATTTTATTCCTCCATGAAAGTGTCACATCACGACTGCACTTTCCCCACACCAATAGCTGGCAAACATTTACTTCTGTGAGTAAACTCAGTAGTTCCATCTGTAGCCAGCAACTTGGTTTTGTTTTTTTGTTTTTTGATTTGGAGTGTCACTCCATCGCCCCAGGCTGGAATGCAATGTCACGCTCATGGTGATCCTTTCGCCTCAGTCTTCCAGGTAGCCAGAACTCCAGGCGTGAGTCACCACACGGGGCTAATTTTTTATTTATTGCAGAGTCATTTTTTTGCCAAGTTGCCCAAGCTGGTCTCGAACCTGCGGACTCAGGCGATTCACTCGCTTCGGCCTCCCAAAGTGCTGGGTTGACAGGCTGAGCCACCAAGTCCTGCC
>NW_007056751.1:0-733 GCF_000164805.1 Carlito syrichta | reverse complement strand
AGACCCTCATAAGGAAGAATAGGTCATGCAGAAGAGAAATAAAAGCAACCCCACTTTCCTCAAAACAGAATTGAAGAGGGGGAGGGAAAGGGGTAAAGGGAGAGAAAAATCTACAGAACGAAGAAAAACCAAAAGAAGAGTATGGGTCTCTCCCAGACGCCTGGGAGAGCAGACACTGAGAAAACTGACTTTGGAATACAAACAATGAAAAGCCCCCAGAATGAAGGGTCTCAAAATGCAAATGTAGATATCAAAACAATAATGGAGAGACTAAAAAGAATTGAGGAGACACAAGAAGAAACTAGGAAGGACCTGATATCTGAGATAACAGTAATAAAGAATACTGTGAATGAAATAAATAACAAATTGATAAACATGGAAAGCAGAATTACCCAAGCAGAAGAAAGAATCTCAGAGCTTGAGGACCAAAATATAGAAATAACCCAAACTCTTAAAAACACAGAAAATAAGCTAAAAAAGACAGAACAAAACCTTCAAGAGATGAGTGACTACCTCAAGAGGCCTAACCTAAGAATAATCGGACTCCCTGAGGCAGAAAGAGAAACAGAGACCACATTGGAACAAACTTTCCACGAGATCATTCAAGAAAATTTCCCTTATCTAATCAGTGATACAAAAATTCAAACACAAGAGATTCAGAGAACCCCCGCAAGACAACAAATGAGAAGACCAACTCCTAGACACATAATAATTCGCCTAAATAAAGTAGGCG
>NW_007056750.1:0-838 GCF_000164805.1 Carlito syrichta | reverse complement strand
GTGAGGAAAGATGTTAGGGGAACTTCTTTCTTTTGGTTGCTGCCATTCCTCAGCAACATCTCAACTGAAAGTGAGGATGGGAGAAAGGACTTGGGGATTGGAGGAGAAAGGGGAAGATACAAAACTATCATTTTCTGTGGTATCTAATTTACTGTTTGCTCCATCCATTGACTTGACCACTTCCAAAATGATGTCTTTCACTTCTACAAGTTCATCTTTGTACATGCTTAGATCTGCATGCTCATTCCTTATGTGGGCTTTTGTTTGCTTTTATAAGTCTAACCCTGAGGCCAGGTGTGGTAGTTTACATCTGTAATCCCAGCACTTTGAGAGGCCTGAGTGAGGGGAATGCTTGAGGCCAGGAGTTCAAGACCAGCCTGGGAAACATAGTGATGCTGTCTCTAATTTAAAAAATAATCATAAAAGGTGGGTTCGGTGGCTCGGCCTATAATCCCTTTGGGAAGCTGAGGTGAGTGGATTGCCTGAGCCTGTGGGTTCGAGACCATCTCAGGCAACTTGGTGAGACCTCATCTCTACAATAAACAAAAAAATTAGCCAGGTGTGGTAGCATGCCTGTAGTTCCAGCTACTTGGAAGGTTGAGGTGGAAGGACCATCAGAGCCCAGCAGATTGATATGGGGGTGGCTGTGAGTGTGACACGGCACTCTAGCCTGGGCAACAGAGTGAGGCTCCGACTAAAAAAAAATCATAATAAAAATATAAATAAACTTTTTAAAAAGCCCAGCCTTTTTTTCTCTAAACACACTGTCCACCACTATCCTGAGTCTGTTTCTGCTGATTCTAGCATCTTGAGTCTTTAGGGACTGAATCTTTTTGTT
>NW_007056749.1:0-700 GCF_000164805.1 Carlito syrichta | reverse complement strand
TTGGATCGATTAAAGTTTTGAAGAACATTCATGTAGATGTTTTTCTGTAGAATTTTTAAAACCTTTTTATTTGTAAATAGAGAAGTCTTGCTACTGAATCATATGGTAGGTCTATATTAAACTTTACAAGCTACTTCCAATCTTAAAAATATACATTTTAGTTGATAATATTCAAAGGTGTCAAGAGAGAATAAATATATATTCAATAATTATTCTTTCATTTAGTAAACCTTAAGTAGTCATTTGTCATGTGACAGTACAATTTTGAACAGTGCGTGTACAGAATCTAACACAATCTCTGCCTTGAAGATATTCAGAGAATATGGAAAACATATTCCTTTCACATGGATGAAAAGATATCACTCTATAGGTAACGCAGTTGAGCAAGCAATGCTTGTATAATTGGATATGCTAAGTTGTAGGTCTGATTCTGCTATCAACTAATTAACTTTGAGGAGAATCTTAATCTGTCTGAGTTTTGTTTTTTTTTTGTTTGTTCGTTTGTTTTTGAGTTGAAGTCTCACTCTGTCACCCAGACTGGAGTGCAGTGGCCGCTCCTGGCCACCACAGCCTCGACCTGCTGGGCTCTGGCGATCCTTCCGCCTCAGCCTTCCGAGTAGCCAGAATTACAGGCGCATGCTACCACGCCCAGCTAATTTTTTTTTATTTTATTGTAGAGATGAGGTCTCGAACCCGCGGG
>NW_007056748.1:0-730 GCF_000164805.1 Carlito syrichta | reverse complement strand
TGGGACAGCCAGCCCAGGTAAGAAGTCCATGCAGGGTGTAGGCTTTGTGCTTTAGCAAGCAGCAGGTGTGGCTGCCCTTGGGAAGTGTCACACTCAGCCTGCAGAGAGGGGACAGAGAAATGTCTGAACAATCCCTGGGCTGACGACTTGGAGTAGAGAACCACCCCCCACCTTGGTTTTGACAGCTTTCCTGTTGCATCCAGATTCAGCCCGAAAGGTTGAAGTGGAGTGGACTAGCAAGAAGCCAGACAGTGTGAGTTGGCTCCAAGCCCCCTGCTCCATGACTGTTAGGTCCACGTGTGTGGCCAGACACAAGTGCTTCCACCCTGAAATAGTCCTCTTGTCAGTCAGGAAGCAGCCAGAAAGCAGATGCATCCTCAGATGGGGGCACTTGGGAAGAATTTTAGAGGGGGATTCTGTCAGGGCTGTGAGCAGGAGTCACCAAGTGGTGATGCAGCTCCTAGGGGTGCAGGGTAGCAATGCTGGGAGTCTCCAAGTCTGAAGAGCAAGCCAGAGAGGAGCCATTAAACCTGGGGAAAGCTGAGCTCATGCTTTTGGTGAAAAACACATAGATGGGAAGGAGCCAGTAAGGAAAGACGTGGTGTCCTGGCAGTGCTACACAAAGCCTGTATGCAAAGGGGCTGAAGCCAACGTGGCAGTGGCAGTGGCAGCTATTGGGGCCTAATATGCCCCTTCTCGCCCTTCCAGAGCAGGCATGTAAAGCCCCCAG
>NW_007056747.1:0-853 GCF_000164805.1 Carlito syrichta | reverse complement strand
TGAGGATTGTTTTGGCTATTCTGGGTTGTTTATGTTTCCATATGAATTCCTGTACTGTATTTCTAGGTCTGATAAGAATGTGCTGGCAATTTGATGGTTATTGCATTAATATCTGTAGATTGCTTAGGCAGAATGGACATCTTAAAAATGTTGATCTTCAGTCCATGAGCATGGAATATTTTTCCACTTGTTTGTCATCTTTGATTCCTTTGAGCAGTATTTTGTAGTTTTCATTGTATTCTTGACTTCCTCTTTTCCTGCTTGGATACCCCTGATCACCTTCTCTTCTCTGATTGCTCTAGCTAGGACTTCCAAAACTATATTGAACAGGAGGGGTGAGAGTGGGCATCCTTGTCTTGCTCCAGTTTTCAATTTTTGTCTGTTTAGCAGTATGCTGGCTATGGGTTTCTCATACATGCCTCTTACTATTTTGAAGTATGAGCCATCTATGCCTAGATGTTCAAGGGTTTTTATCAAGAAGGGGTGCTGGATTTTATCAAAAGCTTTCTCTGCATCTAATGATATAATCATGTGGTTTCTGTTTTTATGTCTGTAGATGTGTTCAATTATATTTATGGTCTTATAAATGTTGAACCAGCCTTGCATCCTGGGGGTGAATCTTCATTGGTTATGGTGGATGATTTTTGAGATGTGTTGTTGACTCCAGTTTGCTAGGATCTTGTTGAGAATTTTAGCATCTATGTTCATCAAAGATATAGGCCTGTAGTTCTCTTTCTTTGTTGGATCTTTACCTGACTTGGGTATCGATGTGATGTTAGCTTCATAATATGATTTGGGGAGACTTCCATCTTTCTCATTCACCTGGAATACTTTCAATAAAATTGATATCAGT
>NW_007056746.1:0-810 GCF_000164805.1 Carlito syrichta | reverse complement strand
CCTCAAGATAAAGAATAGTGTAGTATATACATATGATCTTGTCTAAGAGATCAATACTTTTGAGATACAGTCTAAATTCATACATGATCCTTAAAAAATATTTCTTGCTGGGCTCGGTAGCTCAGCCTGTGATCCCAGCGCTTTGGGAGGCCGAGGGGAGTGGATTGCCTGAGCCCGCGGTTTCGAGACCTGCCTGAGCAACTTGGCGAGACTTCATCTCTACAGTAAATCAAAAAATTAGTCGGGCATGGTAGCATGCGCCTGTAGTTCCAGCTACTTGGAAGACTGAGGTGGAAGGATCGCCGGAGCCCAGCAGGTCGAGACAGCAGTGGCTGGAGGCAGCCACTGACCTCTAGTCTGGATGACAGTGAGACTCCAACTCAAAAATAAATAAATAAATATACTAAAAATAAAAAATATTTTTTCAATATAATCAGTGAAATATTTACCTACACTTTCACAGAACAAACTACCTAGAAGAGGCTTACAAACACTAAGTATGCCATGTAACAAAAATAAATCAAAACACTCATTTATTTTGTTTTTCATATTTTGCTATTTATCAGAAAAATGAATGGCTACATGAATTGTGTACATATTAAGGAAAAATTCCATGCAGCATTCCTATTTATAGAGCTTAAAAACATAATGTAGATGCAGGTTCCTGATGAGTATATATAATTCCATGTTTCCTTTATGAACTTTAATAATACACTACCTACATTTGGTATCTATGGAGACAAAATTTAGAAAACAGATAATTATAAGCCTCAAATGTAGCCAGGCATGGTAGCGCGCGCCTGTAATTCC
>NW_007056745.1:0-1586 GCF_000164805.1 Carlito syrichta | reverse complement strand
CGGCCAGAGCATTTCTATTATGGTTGTCTTCTCCCCAGGAAATTGCAACAATTAATATTTATGTAACTTTTACAATTAGATAATTTTTAAATATACATGATCCCATTTTATTCTTATGACAATCTATGGAGATTGGTGTATTATGCACACTGATTAAATCTCTACATCTGCTGAATGTAGTGATTGGAGGGGTTGTGAAAATGGTTAACTAAATGAATATAAGAAATGGCTCTTGGATTTTCCTATTTTCTTCATAGTTTTTGCAGTTAGCTGCGTCTTCATTGCTTCACACTTCCATTTGTTGGCATCCATGATAGCTCTGGGACAGGCTTCTGGACTTCAGTGACTGTGTAACTGTTTCCTCCCTGCTCTGGTCCCTTCCCCTCATCACCTCCCACTTATGCTGCACACAGCTGTTAAAATCATCTTTCTCAGACACTGCTTTAATCTCTTCAGTCCCATCATGAACCTGTGATAATGTTCCATTGCCTTTCTAGCAAATCCAGAACTTTCATCCAGCCTTCAGTATCGCTTTGTGATTTCCAACTTACCATGTTTGTTTGTCGGTATGTTGTGGCATCTACTACATAGTATTTGGTCACTATCATTTCTGTTTTGACCATTTAGCTCACCTAGAATTTAATTATTTAAATGGTTAGTGTGCATAATTATACAAATTTTTTATAGATTTTCATAAGAATAAAATGTGTCTTAAGAGACTTCTCTAATTGTGAATGTTTCATACATATTAACGGTTATAATTTCTTGGGGAGAAGAATGGCAGTTGTGATATAAAAACAATATTCTGGAACCGAGAGCACCTAGAATGTCTGTGATCTCCTTTCCTGCCCATCCACCTTTTCTTTGTTTCACTGTGTAGAACTTCCAAGATTGCTCTGGACATGCAGGTCACTGATCGTGTTTTAAGCCATCACAACTAGTTTATAAAATTTTCTAAATAATTATGTATAATTTAAAACTTATTCTGTTATTATTTTACTTATTATTTTGGTATAATGATAATCACATATTATTTTATGATTTTTGTCTCATCTTTTATGGATAAAATGACTTAATAATTTGGAATATATTATCATAGTTATCATGAGAGAATTTTAGCTCATACCTTTGAATGTTTTTCTGTCTCCTGTCACTTCCCAACAGTTTTTTCCCCCAAATACTCTTTAAAAATCTAAGTAATAGTGTTTGCCTGTGGACACTTGTGTGTTCTGTCATTTTGTTTGCATGTTGACAGCCAATCTGTTGGTTGTTCTACATGGTCTTCCTGGTGGAGAAGTGTGTAAATCTTGAGTAGGGAAACATTTAGTATAGCTTGGGCACTGAACTGTGTGTTCTGAGGAGAATAATGACAGGGTTCAGGTAGAATTTTGGCCACTACCTTCATGATCTTACATGTAGAAAATTTGCAAGCCTAAGAAGAACATGAAGTTGTTTTGTGGAGCACAGGGGAGATTTCCTTATTGATTTAGAATTAGATGGGAGAGGATTGGCAGTAATGGGAAACCATGGGGAGAGAGGGGAGACAGGATTGGCGGTAGTGATAATCTACCTGAGGAAGGGGGACG
>NW_007056744.1:0-748 GCF_000164805.1 Carlito syrichta | reverse complement strand
AATGATTTACCCAATTCTTTATATTATTTCACTACAAATATGCAAAGACTGTATACACAAACAACAATTTAAAGGTCTACGGGTTCAGAGTTGTATTTTGTCACTTAATATATTGCTACATCGAGGTCAGTGTTTAGCATGTCCATCAGTGTTGCCTCCTCACCAAGTCGGTAATCAGAAATTATAATTTTGTAAATGGCACATCTCAAACTTAGCCTGGAAAGTGTGAACCATGTTGAATGGTACCTGAAGAAGAAATAACTGCTTAAAAACTATATATTATTTCAGTTTAGCAAGAGATTGACACAAAAATTAAAGAAATAGCATTCCTTGGCTTTTTTAAAAGTCTATAAATCAATCTTTTACATACATGCAAAGCAAATATGACCCATTGGAGATGCCAGAATATCCTGATTGCAGATACTTTAGTCTAAAAATGTAGTTGTTAAAAGTGATTCAAATATGATGCAATTTTTTTTAGCAGTGCTGTGATTCTATAAACATCATAGCTTCTTTGGAGGATGAGTTTGTGTTCTCTGTATGGTAGTAGATAAAAGGAACTATGAGTATGCATGATTACTCCTTCTTTTCAGGCACTTTCAAAGTCACCGGTTGAAGATAGGAAACCAAGAGTTACAGACAAGACATAGAGCAATGCTCTTCATTTCCAGGTAGACAGAGAGACTGTCAAAACAGATCCAGCATGGCAAAGTTCCCCCAGGCCTGGACTGCTGGTATCCTACATGTG
>NW_007056743.1:0-820 GCF_000164805.1 Carlito syrichta | reverse complement strand
CCCCACCATCTTGACATCGTTTCTGGTATGCATGTTTCAAGGCTGTCAGTCAAGCTCCATATTCTAGGTTTTGTAAGAGAGGAAACCCACAGTGGTTCAGCCCATCATGCAAATGTACGTGGGTCCCAAGGCTTAGCATATATGCATTGGGTATGGCCAAGAAACAGTTGCCATGAAGCCAGAACATGTGAACCAACTCCTGCCTCCCATCAGCTGCTAACTACACCAGCACACGCATCACCACTATGGCCATGAGAGGGTAGTTAAGGATCAGTGATCGTCTCACAAGCGGGAGACATTCTGACATTATCTCTAGGTTTGAGTTCAGTGACTCATCTAAGGTCACTCAGTAGGTGTGTCATAAATTCAGGACTAGAACCTGGCGTCTCTTTGGCAGGTCCCATGCTGGACCAGGGACAGACAGACATGCTGATTGATGATGTCTCCTTCCTCATACCCTCTCCTCCAAGACCCCATGGAAGTCCCAACTCTCTGCACTCCTGGGGCAGCATAGGGTGTCATAGGGTCATCAGAAGCACACAACTGTAACCAGTTATTCCTTGACTCCTTCCCTCTTCCTTCCTCTCATCCTATTCTGTCCTTTCCTCCCTCCTTCCTTTCTCCTTTTCCTTTTATTAATTTATTCACTGAGGTCTCTTGGATTGCCACTATAAGAAATGGGCAATAACATCCAGGCAGGGTGGCTCATGCCAGTAATCCCAGCGTTTTGGGTGGCTGAGGTGGGAGGATTGTTTGAGTTTAGGAGTTTGAGACCAGCCTGGGCAGCATAGTGAGACCTCATCTCTACAAAATAAAAAGA
>NW_007056742.1:0-1089 GCF_000164805.1 Carlito syrichta | reverse complement strand
TGATTTAATAAAGTAAACTTTTATGCCTCAATTAAGATAGAGTGAAGGTGAGCTAGTAATAACAGTATAGTGATATTGCTATATCTGATCTTCAATTTTAAGTGAGGGCCCAAAGTTAATGCAAGCTTTAAGAAAATTGGGCCAACAAAAAAAAATTTACAAATTTGAAAAATATATCTTAATGAAGAAGTAATTGATTTGCATTCAGAAACAACTACTATGAGACCCCTAATGTCTGAGCATTCTGTTCCCTGCCAAATCAATCTCTTTGGCCACCATGATATCAAAGCACAATGAATTTCAGTCACTATTTCTCAAAAATGTTCACAGTATCATCACTGCTAAAAAGAACAAAGGAAGTTTATGAGTTCCTAGTTTTTGTTTTTTTTGAGTGAAAGTCTCACTCTGTTGCCCAGGTTGGAGTGCAGTAGCACACTCACAGCTACCACAGCCTGCTGGTGCAGAAGGTGCTACTGGCGGCTGGCTGCACATTGGCCCTGGTGCTAGCGTCCAGCTGGGGCAGCAGGTGCTGGAGTGCCGGGCAGTGTTGGCGGGCCCTTGGAGCCCCTGGTGAGCCATGTGGCCCGAGTAGAAGGATCTGGTGATGATGCGAGCTGACCGCATGGAGTACTGCTAAGGCGAAGCCATGCTGGACGCCTACTCCGAGATGCACTGCAGTGAGGAGATGCGCATGATTCTGTGTGTGCTGGCCACATACTAGGTCTGGTCCAAGTCTGGCTGCGAAAAGCTGAGGCTGGACAAGGTGGGTGTGATGGACGAGGTGCTGGACCCACCATACAAGCCTTCATCCTGGAGGTTATTGCCAAGCATGGCTAGTTGGCCCACGTGCTCTGCAACAAGGACCCCTTCACGCTCAAGTCCTCTGTGTACCTGTCGTGCCTGTACCCCAACTCCAAGTTCCTGCTGATGGTACATGATGGCCGGGCCTCCGTGCACTCCATGATCATATGCAAGGTTACCATCACTGGCTTCAACCTCAGCAACTACCACGATTGCCTCAAGTAGAACAAACCATCGAGGTTATGTATGCACAGTGCATGGCGGTGGGCAGAGACAAGTGTCTGCCCG
>NW_007056741.1:0-924 GCF_000164805.1 Carlito syrichta | reverse complement strand
CACTGCACTCCAGTCTGGGTGACAGAGTGAGACTCCAACTCAAAAATGAATAAGTAAATAAATAAATAAATAAATAAAAATATGTAGACTTTTCCCATTCAAATTAATATATCCAAAGCATTAGAATGACAGCATCAGGAAACTTTTGGTTTCAAGCAACAGAAATTCAGCTCAAACAAAGAAAATGGTGGTTTCCTGTAAGGGCCAGGGGGTCATTCTTCCAGAAAGGAAGAATGGAGCCCTTGAGGTGGCAGAAGGGGAGCTGGCCTGGGGTTGACAGACTCTGGGGGCTGAAGTCTGGCCAGGACTGATTCCATCTTGCACTGTGACATTCTTCAGTGGTGTGGTTTCACACTTTTAAAGACAAAGATGGCCTTTCTCCATTGAGAAAGGTAGCTGTAAGTCCCTCCAGAAGAATATCTTTCCAGATCTATTGGATCAAAAACTCCCGAGGAATGGTTCTGATTGGAAGAGTTTGGGTCACCCTCTATCCCTCAATAAGTCATTGTGGCCAAGGAGATGGTGCTCTGCCACAGGTCCTTCTCAAGCTGCAAACTCTACCCACCAGAACAAGGGGGGACAGCATAGTCATTGCCACCCAGAGGATATCTTTGAGCCAGGCCAATTCACCATTTGAAACTCCAAACAACAGAGAAGTCTAGGGAAATAAAGAAGATTTATCCTCAACCCCATCACCCCTAAAAGAACAGTGTTGTGTGAACATTTCTAGTTTGTTTTTAAACACATACACTTTAACTGTACAATATTGTCAGAGCTGCTTCACAAATAGATGGTTTTGAAACATACCTGGAGAAACGAGGCTGGAAGACACAGAAACAATGCTCACATCTGAGGTTTAGCCTTCGTGAAGAACTGTTTCGGTTCCTGAAATGTCCTCAGAAATGAAGTACAACTTCAGGAGTG
>NW_007056740.1:2993-7481 GCF_000164805.1 Carlito syrichta | reverse complement strand
TCACCAGCAGACATACAAGCAGCCACCAAAGACATTTCAAGAACCTCAGTAGTCATCCAAAAATGCAAATGAAAACTACATTGAGAGGTCACCTAATTTCAGGCAGGATTGCTATCATTAATATTTCCAAAGACAACAGATGCTGGCGAGCAAATGACAAAAAGGGAACACTCCTACACTGCTCGTGGGAGTGTAAACTAGTACAAGCTCTGTGGATACCATTTGGTGATTCTTAAATGATCTAAAACTTGACCCTCCCATCCTCCTACAGGGAATATATCAGGAAGAAAGAAATCCCTCTATAAAAGAGATATTTGCACATGTATGTTTATCGCCACATTGTTCACAGTAGCAAGAACATGGAACCATCCATACTGCCCATCTAAAGAGGTCTGGATTAAAAATATGTGGTACGTAGGTACAATGAAATATTATTCAGTCAAAATGAGAACAAAATCATGTAGATCATGAAAACCTGGATGGAGTTAGAGTCTATACTACTGGGTGACCTTTAGAAGAAGCAAAAACTGAGTATTACATGTGCTCACACATAAGTGGACCTTGAACAACCATCATAATAAAGAAAAAAGATTTTCAGAGTTGGGAAATGCAGGGGAGGGGGAGGGGCAGGATTTGCTGTAGTAGGATTCTGCCAGGGTTGCGGGAATTTCCGGGATAGGCCTGAACAACAAGGGTTCCTGTAAAATGAATATTAATATATTTCACCCTGAATTGTACCGTACATCTTTCAAATTAAAAATTAAGAAGAAAAAATTTATACCAGAACCCTGAATCCATAGCCAGTCATTAGAAAGAAATTCTTGTTTCTGTAGCCTTAATCACTTTTTTCCACACCAAAATAAAACATACACCCTTATTTTATTGAAATGTGCTAATATAAAATGTCCTATTGCTGATTTTTAGTTAACTTATTTTTGACATATATCCCAGCTGACTAATTGGATATGTTTCATTGACTACAGCAACTGTATACTACTACTTAAAATGAATTCTCCAGATTTGTGTCTTTTTCCCTGCAGAGGTACGTTGAGATTTCTGGCATGTTTTTTTTATGACCATGTTTGCGTTTTCTCATGTGTTAACGTTACGTTGGAGTTGTTGAAATGTATCAGACACCTACTCTGAACAATGAATGGTACATGTTGTCATTCTCTATTATGGGGGAGGGGCTCCAGGTCTCTCCCCATTGTGAGGCTGCACTGCAGTGGCATGATATCGACCTTTCACGTCACGGCCACGTAACCTTCTGGGTTGACGTGATCCTTCTGCAGAATGCTGTCTGCGAGCACCGAGGCGAAACGCAGTTCCGCCTCCAGATCCGTGGCCTCCCACGGAGTGTTTCAGACTCCTGCGCTGTGGGACCCCAGAGTGTGGCTCCCTGCTTTTCAAAGGACCGCGGAGCTGGGACCCCCACTGGCAGTGGAGCCGGGACACCCCCTGGCGGTGGAGTTATGCCCCCCGCCAGCCGCGGAGCTGGGGGCCCCCTATCACCTCGAGGGAATGTCAGTGAGGCCTCTCTTGGACATGGACGCTTAACCGTGAGTTCCCAGAGTCTTCTTCTCTTGTATTTTCTTACCTGTGTTGTGGCTTTTGCTGGAAGTGGAACTGTTGGATTATGCATGAGAGTATCCAGTTTTCTGACAACTGTGTGGGGTAAGACTGCCCTATTCCCACTGAATGAATGTGGCAATAAATGTGTACACTGATTCCTCAGTGTTCGTTCTGTTCCATGGATCAATATTTAGGATTTTATGCCGTTGCCTGTCTGTTTGGTTTATTAGACTTTGTGAAAGCAGAAAGTGTGAAACCCTAAACTTTACCCATTTTGAAGACAATTTGGGCTATTGCAGGTCTCATGCATTTCTACTGAAATACAAGACATGTGGGTTTTGGTAGAGATTACTTTTTGCTTGTAATGCTTTGTGTAGTAGTGGCATCTTCCAACATCATGGTTTTTATTTATTAAACCCAGTATTTCCTTTACATGTGCTTATGTCCTCTGCAATGTCTATCAGCAATATTGTGTACTGTTTACTGTACTATTCTATTTTCTGCTTAACTTGTTTTTACTTTTATGGTTTTTTCTGCTATTGTAAATGAATTGTTTCCTTAGTTGTTTCTTCAGGTTGACTTTGAAAGTGTAGAGAGACACCTCATTTTTGTATGTTGAATTTGTGCCCTGCAACAATGCTGAATGGTCTGGTGAATTTGTTGGAGCTATCTATACCTAACATCGTGTCTATGTGAAGTGAGTTAACTTTACTTCTCGTCTCACGTTAGGATACCCGGAAAAATTGTTTTTTGTTGAATTGCTCTGTTCAGCATTCTTAACCCTATCTTGAAGGGAAGTCGTGGAAGATTATATACATGTATAGTTTTTATATCAATATTTTTTATTATGGTTTTGTGGGCTACAGTTAAGGGTTAGGTGTACAGTTATGTTTCATTCAGACACCCTGTTGATAAGAGGTGTTTTCCCATCCCCAGACAGATATTTGCTACTGTTAATCCCATCCCACTCCCCCCCAGTGTCCCAGTACTGTCAGTCATTTTCTTATAGTATTACATTGGATGTTCAAGGTTCATTATATGAGTGAGAACATGTGACACTCGGATCTTTGCTCTGTGAGAGGTTACTCAGTATTATAGACTCTAGTTCCATTCAGGTTGTTGCAAAATTCATGATTTTGTTCTTTTTTATGGTTGTGTAGTATTCCATCGTGTATATGTACCACATTTTTTTAATCCAGTCCTCTTTTGATGGGCAGCATGATTGTTTCCAGGTTCTTGCTGTTGTGAACAATGCTGTGATAAACATTCATGTGTAGGTATCTTTTTTATAGAGGGATTTGAGTTCTTCAGGGTATATTCCCAGTAGGGGAATTGCAGCTTCATATGGAAGGTCAATTTTTAGAGCTTTTAGGAATCGCCACACTGCTTTGAGAAAAGCTGAAAGTTTCACCATTGAGTAATCATGTCAGTTTTGTGTGTTCCTATATGGCCTTTATTAGGTGAAGGAGGTTTTCTTCTCTTCTGAGTTACCTGTTAGCGTTTGTATCATGAATCAGTGTGAACTTTTCTCAAATCCCTTTCGATGTCAATAAAGAATGTTGTATGTTGCTACTTTTATACTGCTAGTGCGGTATTTTCCTTTGATTGAGTTTTGTATGAAATGACATTTTTGTTATGTCAGTTGTGCAATACATATTTCTCAGAAATTAATCCCACTAGTCATGGTGTTTAATTTAATTCATTTTAATATACATACCTGTTAATGGAAGTTTTGTGAAATCATCATGCTTCAGGGAGTTTATTATCTATTGTGCTTGGAACATGAGAATTTTGTAATGTAGATTTCTTTTTTTTTCATTAATCAGTATTTTTTATTATGATTTTGTGGGGTACAGTTAAGGGTTAGGTGTACAATGACATTTCATTCAGGCACCCTGTAGATAAGAAGTGTTTTCGCATCCCCCGACAGATATTTGCTACTGTTAATCCCATCCCCCTACCCCCCATAGTTTTCCAGTACCATTCGTCATTTTCTCATAGTATTGCATTGGATGTTCAAGGTCCATTATATGAGTGAGAACATGTGATATTCGGATTTTTGTTTTTGTGAGAGGTCACTCAGTATTATAGACTCTAGTTCCATCCAGGTTGCAGCGAAATTCATGATTTTGTTCTTTTTTATGGCTGCGTAGTATTCCATCGTGTATATGTACCACATTTTTTTAATCCATTCCTCTTTTGCTGGGCAGCATGGTTGTTTCCAGGTTCTTGCTATTGTGAACAATGCTGCGATAAACATACGTGTGCAGGTATCTTTTTTATAGAGTGATTTGTGTTCTTCAGGGTATATTCCCAGTAGGGGGATTGCAGGGTCATATGGAAGGTCAATTTTTAGAGCTTTTAGAATCGCCACACTGCTTTCCACAGGGGTTGCACTAGTTTACACGCCCACCAACAGTGTAGAAGTGTTCCCTTTTCACCACACCCTCTCCAGCAGCTGTTATTTTTTGAGTTGTTGATAATTGCCATTCTGACTGGAGTTAGGTGGTATCTCAGTGTGGTTTTGATTTGCATCTCCCTGATGATTAGTGAGGTTGAGCATTTCTTCATGTGTTTGTTGGCTGCTCGAATGTCTTCTTTTGTGAAGTGTCTGTTCATGTCTTTTGCCCATTTTATAATGGGGTTGTTTGTTTTCTTCTTTTCAGTACGCTTCAGTTCCTTGTAGATCCAGGATGTTAAGCCTTTGTCAGACCTAGAGTTGGCAAATACTTTTTCCCAGTCTGTAGGCTGTCTCCCTGCTCTCTTGATGGTTTCTTTGGCTTTGCACAAGCTTGTCAGTTTAATAAGGTCCCATTTGTCTATCTTCTCTCTTAAGTCCTGTGGGTTTCGGGTTTTGTACAGGAATTGGATGCCAGTTCCGATTTCCATGAGAGTATTTCCTTCCTTTTCTAACGT
>NW_007056740.1:0-1362 GCF_000164805.1 Carlito syrichta | reverse complement strand
TTTTTTCTTGGTCAGTCTAGCTAGGGGACCATCAATCTTGTTTACCCTTTCGAAGAACCAGCTTTTTGTTTCATTGATTTTTTGTATTATCTTTTTGTCTTCTATGTCCTGGATTTGGGCTTTTATTTTGGTGATCTGGATTCTTCTGCTGAAATTAGGGTTTTTGTGGTCTTGCTTTTCCAGCTTCTTTAGGTGGCTTGTTAGGTTGTCAATTTCTGTTCCTTCCATTTTCCTCATGTGTGTTTGTAGGGATATAAATTCCCCTCTTATTACAGCTTTTAAGGCATCCCAGAGATTTTGGTAAGATGTTTCTTTATTTTCATTTGTTTCCAGGTATCTTTTGATCTCTATTTTGATGTCATCATTGACCCAGGAGTTATTTAGCATCATGCTGTTCAGTGTCCATGTCTTTGTGGGTTTTGGGGGGACTTTGTTGGTGTCAATGTTTATTTTTATTCTGCTGTGGTCCGAAAAGGTGCATGGCAGAATTTCAGTCCTTTTAAATTTGCTTATACTTGATTTGTGTCCAATTATGTGGTCGATCTTAGAATATGTTCCATGTGGTGATGAGTAGAATGTGTATTCTGTGGTCTTTGGATGGAGTGTTCTATAGGTATCAATTAAGTCCATTTGGTCCAGAGTCTCATTGAGGTTCCGGATCTCCTTGCTGATTTTTTGTCCTGATGATCTGTCTAAGGTTGTGAGTGGTGTATTAAAGTCCCCAGTTATTATGGTGCTACAGTCAATGTCTTTCTTTAGTTTTCCTAGAAGTTGCTTTATGAATGTTGGTGCGCCTATGTTGGGTGCATATATGTTTAGGATAGATATTTCTTGTTGATGGAATGAACCTTTTATCATTATGTAGTGGCCCTCTGTGTCTTTTTTAATTTTTGATAGCTTAAATGGTATTTTGTCTGAAATTAGGATCGCGACTCCTCCTTTCTTTTGTGTTCCATTCGCCTGAAACTTTGTTTCCCATCCTCTTACTTTGAGTCTGTGTATGTCCTTTCTAGTGAGATGGGTCTCTTGAAGGCAGTATATTGTTGCCTGGTGATATTTTATCCATTTTGTCATTCTATGTCTTTTCAGTGGTCCGTTTAGTCCATTCACATTCAGACTAATTATTGAAATGTGAGAGTTCATCCCTATCATGGAGTTCTTATTGAGTTATTGTTCTTCCACTTGGTTTTTTTCTTTTTTCTTTTTCTTTTTTTTTTGTCTTTCTTTTGCTTTTGGGGTTGGTTCGTGTATATTTTATTCTTTTCCCTGTACTCTTGTGAAGAACGTTGTTCTTTTTTCCTTTTCTTCTGTGTTTAGTACTTTCTTAAGTGTTTCATGTAGAGATGGTTTTGTGGCTGCATA
>NW_007056739.1:0-987 GCF_000164805.1 Carlito syrichta | reverse complement strand
TAAAACAATAACATAAGACAACTTTCAGAAATAGAGAGAGCTGAATCTACACATTGAAAGAATTCCTCAGTGATTTTTAGTACTAGGGAAAATAGAAGGATCAACGCCAAGACATCCTAGTAAATCTCTCTGCTTTCAAAGATAAAATCCTCAAGGTTTGCAGGCAAAATAGACTAAATAACGGCAAAAGAATTAGACGAGCACCACACTTTTCAAAACCAACATACAAAAAGCAAGGCAGCCTTGGCGCTGCTTTTTTAAAAAATTCACAAAAGGAAGGTATGAATCAAGTATTTCATATCCACCTAAATTTTCTTCAAATATTAAGGTCCTAAAAAACCCATTTTCAACGTATAAGCATTTGGGGAATTCTGCACTCATCAGTCCTTTGAAGCAATCTTCTGGAGAATGAGCTTAATTCAACCCAGTAATAGCCAAGGAAACTTCAGAAAAAGGACTGAGGCTGAGCACTTAAAAATATTTAGTTGTACAACTAAGACTAAAGCCAAGGTGGGGAGGAGGGAAAGGGCTAATGCAGAAATGCTGCCATCACGAAGTAGAAATAACTTGACTGCCGGCTTGGTGGCTCAGCCTGTAATCCCGCGCCTTTGGGAGGTTGAGGTGAGTGGATTGCCTGAGCCCGCGGGTTCAAGACCCGCCCGGGCAACTTGGCAAGACCTCGTCTCTACAGTAAATAAAAAATTAGCTGGACGTGGTAGCATGCGCCTGTAGTTCCAGCTACTTGAAAGGCTGAAGAGGAAGGATCTCTGGAGCCTAGCAGGTCGAGGCTGCGGTGGCCAGGAGTGTGCCAGTGCACTCCAGTCTGGGTGACAGACTCCAACTCAAAAAAAAAGAAAATGAAAATGTAAACCATAGATGAGGAGGAAATATTTGTAGTACTCCTCTGATAAAAAATTTCTATCCCAAACATTAGAACTCTCACAGCCTAATAACATGGAGATAGCCCAATAAAAAAATGAACAAAAG
>NW_007056738.1:0-872 GCF_000164805.1 Carlito syrichta | reverse complement strand
TTAATTACATTTATGGTTTACGAATATGAACCAGCTTGCATGCAGAATGAAGCCTACTTGATCATGATGGATGATTTTTGAGATGTATTGCTGAATCCAGTTGCTAGGATCTTGTTGAGAATTTTAGCATCTATGTTCATCAAAGATATTGGCCTGTAGTTCTCTTTCTTTGTTGGATCTTTACCTGGCTTGGGTATCAATGTGATGTTGGCTTCGTAAAATGATTTGGGGAGAGTTCCATCTTTTTCAATCGCCTGGAATACCTTCAGTAGGATTGGTATCAGCTCCTCCTTAAATGTCTTGTAGAATTCTGCTGGAAAGCCATCTGGACCAGGGCTTTTTTTTGTAGGAAGTTTTCTTATTACGTGGTCGATTTCCTTGATTGTTATTGGTTTATTTAGGGTCTCAATTTCTTCTTGTTCCAACCTAGGTAGGTTGTGTGATGTCAGAAAGTCTTCCATTTCCTTCTGGTTTTCAAGTTTGTTTCCATACAAGTGTACGTAGTAGTCTCTAATGATCTTTTGTATTTCTTCAGGGTCAGATGTGACTTCATCTTTTGTGTTTCTGATTATGCTTATTTGGTTTTTTTCTCGTTTTTTCTTGGTCAGTCTAGCTAGGGGACCATCAATCTTGTTTACCCTTTCGAAGAACCAGCTTTTTGTTTCATTGATTTTTTGTATTATCTTTTTGTCTTCTATGTCCTGGATTTGGGCTTTTATTTTGGTGATCTGGATTCTTCTGCTGAAATTAGGGTTTTTGTGGTCTTGCTTTTCCAGCTTCTTTAGGTGGCTTGTTAGGTTGTCAATTTCTGTTCCTTCCATTTTCCTCATGTGTGTTTGTAGGGATATAAATTCCCCTCTTATTACAGCTGT
>NW_007056737.1:0-520 GCF_000164805.1 Carlito syrichta | reverse complement strand
TTATTCTGTCACCCAATTCTAGGGTGCAGTGGCACTATCAGAGCTCACTGTGGCCTCAAACTCCTGGGTCCAAACAATCCTCCTGCTTCAGCCTCCTAAATAGCAGGGACTACAGGCATGTGCCTCCACATTCAGCGTTTTTGTTGTTGTTGTTGTTGTAGAGACAGGATCATACTATGTTGGCCAGACTAGTCTTGATCCTCAACTTCCCAATATGCTGGAATTTAAGGTTGTGAGCCAGCCACTGTGCTCCCGACCCTCTTTCTCTTAATAATACTCTTTTTCTTTAATAGTATGAAATCATTTCCTCAGTAATTTATTTCTCTTTTACATACAGAAGTCTAGGTCTTACTTTCTCAAATTGAGATTCAGATCTGGCATCCCTAGAACTTCTAGGTCTCAAATTTATTTAAGTGGAAGAAGGACTGCTCTTTACATTCACCTCATTAAACCAAATTTAAAGGTAAATGAGCAAGTGCATCCATCTCATTAAAACTAAAAAGTAAGCCGGGCTTGGTGG
>NW_007056736.1:0-3020 GCF_000164805.1 Carlito syrichta | reverse complement strand
TTTTTCACATCATTCCCCCCTTGATGTTTGATTTTTTATAGATTTAAAGCACCATTATTTTTAATTTGTTGCATTAACATTATATGGGCTGCAGTTTTTTGTTAAACAACTTTTTACAAACTTAGAAATGGCGTTTATAATTATTGGGACTATGCAAGGGAGGATAAGACAGGATCTTATCAATAGGAGTATAAATTTAATAATATACTTAAGTTTTTCTATACCCGAGAACATGTTTTTAAATTAATTGCTGATTTTTATGTGTTGCCAGTTTTGCACTGGGACAAGAGCAAGTTTTTTTTTTTTTTTTTTAACATTGGTGGCTATATCAATTATAACTTTACCATCTATTTGTAAACAACAGTTAGAGTTATTAAATTTATCACATACTTTTTTTTTTTCGCCAGCAGGTAGTTCAAAGGTAAGTGGTTTTGATAACTAGCTGTGCGCATTTGGGTTTGCTGCTGAGGAACAAGCTCAAAACCCGTGACTGTTTGATTAGTTCTAATTTTTAAGACAGTTTGTAACCTGATAATGTAATTTAGGCATGCAGCATTTTTGACACTCATCTTGTGTCCATGAGGTTGGGCCATAAGTATTCATAACTTTCTGCGGTGGCATCCAAAAAACTTAAAGAAACTAGAAAGTCTTGCCCTAAAACAGCAAATGCAAGTCTCAGATTCAGTCCTAAATGCCATCCATTGTCAAGTCAAAAAATGAATGCCAATTAGTTTAACTACAAATGCCCATTTTTAATTTTTTAATTTATTTTTATTTTTTTATTGTGAAGTTGTGGGGTACAGTTAAGGGTTAGGTATACAATTGCGTTTCATTCAGGCACCCTGTTGATATGGGGTGTTTCCCCGTTCCCAGACAGATATTTGCTACTGTTAATCCCATCTCCCTCCCCCCACCATAGTTTCCCAGTACAGTCAGTCATTTTTGTATAGTATTGCATTGGATGTTTAAGGTCCATTATATGAGTGAGAACATGTGATACTCGGATCTTTGTTTCTGTGAGAGGTCACTCAGTATTATAGACTTTAGTTCCATCCAGGTTGCTGCGAAATTCATGATTTTGTTCTTTTTTATGACTATGTAGTATTCCATCGTGTATATGTACCACATTTTTAAAATCCAGTCCTCTTTTGACGGGCAGCATGGCTGTTTCCAGGTTCTTGCTATTGTGAACGATGCTGTGATAAACATGTGTGTGCAGGTATCTTTTTTATAAAGTGATTTGTGTTCTTCAGGATATATTCCCAGTAGGGGGATTGCAGGGTCATAAGGGAGGTTGGTATTTAGAGCTTTTAGGAATCGCCACACTGCTTTCCACAGAGGTTGCACTAGTTTACACTGCCACCAACAGTGTAGAAGTTTTCCTTTTCACCACACCCTCTCCAGCAGCTGTTATTTTTTGACTTGATAATTGCCATTCTGACTGGAGTTAGGTGGTATCTCAGTGTGGTTTTGATTTGCATCTCCCTGATGATTAGTGAGGTTGAACATTTCTTCATGTGTTTGTTGGCTGCTCGGATGTCTTCCTTTGTGAAGTGTCTGTTCATAACTTTTGCCCATTTTATAATGGGGTTGTTTGTTTTTTTCTTTTCAGCACATTTGAGTTCCTTGTAGATCCAGGATGTAAAGCCTTTGTCGGACCTGGAGTTGGCAAATACTTTTTCCCAGTCTGTAGGCTGTCTCCCTACTCTCTTGATGGTTTCTTTGGCTTTGCAGAAGCTTGTCAGTTTAATAAGGTAACACTTGTCTATTTTCTCTCTTATGAGCTGTGGGTTTCGGGTTTTGTTCAGGAATTGGATGCCAGTTCCGATTTCCATGAGAGTTTTTCCTTCATTTTCTAAGGTTCTTATGGTTTGAGGTTTTACATTTAGGTCTCTGATCCATTTGGAATTAACCTTTGTGCATGGGGATAGATAGGGGTCTGTTTCAATCTCTGCATGTGGTCAGCCAGTTTTCCCAGCACCATTTACTGAATAGGTTCTCCTCTCCCCAGTGGTAGGTGGTGGAGGCTTTGTCAAAGATGAGTTGGTTGAGAAATTGAGGTTTTGCTTCTGGAATCTCAATTCTATTCCATTGATCTATATGCCTGTTCCTATACCAATACCAAGCTGTTTTGATGATTTAAGCTTTATAGTAAAGTTTGACGTCAGGTAGTGTGATACCACCTGCTTTGTTTTTTTGCTGAGGATTGTTCTGGCTATTCTTGAACGTTTGTGTTTCCATATGAATTCCTGCATTGTTTTTTTTAGGTCTGAGAAGAATGTTGCTGGTAATTTGATGGGTATTGCCTTGAATTTGTAGATTACCTTAGGTAAGATGGACATCTTCACCAATGTTGATTCTTCCGATCCGTAAGCATGAGATATTTTTCCACTTGTTTTTGTCAACTTTGATTTCTTTGAGCAGTGTTTTGTACTTTTCCTTGTAAAGGTCTTTCACATCTCTGGTTAGGAAGATGCCAAGGTATTTCATTTATTTTGTGGCTATTGTGAATGGAATTGTATTTTTTATTTGGGTTTCTGTTTGTTTATTATTGGTGTAGAAAAATGCGATTGTCTTTTGTACATTTATTTTGTATCCTGAGACTTTGCCAAAGGTCTTTATCAGTGTAAGGGGGTTTTTGACAAATTCTCTTGGGTTTTCAAGGTATACAATCATGTCATCTGCAAAGAGAGATAACTTGACTTTCTCTTTTCCTATTTGGATACCTCTGATTGCTTGAGCTAGGACTTCCAATACTATGTTGAACAGGAGGGGTGAGAGTGGGCATACTTATCTTGTTCCAGTTTTCAGGGGAAATGGTTCTAATTTTTGTTCATTTAGGAGTATGCTCGCTGTGGGTTTCTCGTAGATGGCTTTTACTATTTTGAGGTATGTTCCCCGTATGCCTAGATGTTCAAGGGTTTTTTTATCAAGAAGGGGTGCTGGATTTTATCAAAAGCTGTTTTTGCATCTAATGATATAATCATGTGGTTTTTGTTTTGACATCTGTTGATGTATTT
>NW_007056735.1:0-559 GCF_000164805.1 Carlito syrichta | reverse complement strand
AAAAAAAAAAAAAAAGAAGCCGGGCTCAGTGGCTCAGCCTGTAATCCCGCGCCTTTGGGAGGTTGAGGTGAGTGGATTGCCTGAGCCCGCGGGTTCGAGACCCGCCTGGGCAGCGAGACCTCATCTCTACAATAAATCAAAAAATCAGCCGGACATGGTAGCACATGCCTGTAATTTAGGCGGAAGGATCGCCGGAGCCCGGCAGGTCGAGACTGTGGTGGCCGGGAGCGGCCACTGCACTCCAGCCTGGGCAACAGAGTGAGACTTTAACTCAAAAAAAAGAAAAAAAAAAAAAGAAAGAAAAAATTTTTGCTAAAAAAAAAAAAAAAAAAAAAATGACAGGTTGTGTGTGTGTGTGTGTGTGTGTGTGTGTGTGTGTGTGAATTACCTACGGAATGATTATTCTTGAGATATTTGTTTATTATGAAATGTTTTTCACTTAAAGTTTTGACTTTAAAGATCTGCTCTACCTACACAAACTTTTACTTGAAGAATATATATAAGCTTCTGATTAGTCATAGAGCTTAATGATCAAGGCAAGTATTATGGTTTCTAGTTC
>NW_007056734.1:0-1045 GCF_000164805.1 Carlito syrichta | reverse complement strand
GGCGCAGATTTTGCTTGCTGAAACCAGACTACAATGGCCGACTTCAAAATTTTTGTATTTATCTACACCGAATTCTAGTAAAATACTTCCATCAACAAAGATATTGTTTGTTTTGCACAAAAAGAGTTACATCTCAGTCTTGAAACTAGGTCATATTATCATAACCACAGAAAAGGAAATGGCTTTTTCCGAATATTGACGTCTATAGCTCTTGCTTATTGATAGGGAAGGGGCAGTTACCATGGTGATCTCACAGCCTCTGGAGGGAATGCTATCATGGCCTTGCCTCCTGCAATCCACCGAGCTGGAAGAACCCCTCTGAAAAGGATCTTCTTCCATAGAAATTCTTTGAGTTAATGGAAATAAAAAGAGTTTGATTTCTGGAGTTTGGATTTGCCCACAGATTTGTTTTGCACTCTTCTCTCCTGTAATTTAAGAAAAAGCATTTACAATAAAGACAGTATATGTGATTTTCTCCAGAAACAAAGTTTAGGAGATGGTGTATTAATTATTCCAGAAATATGTTTGTTTTCAGACACAAAATAACCTTTGCCCTTATCCATGCGAGCTAAAGGGCTTGAAAACACACCACTTCAACTAGATTCTGCGCCAATGCATTTATCAGCATTTGGGGTTGTCAGAGTTTCAGTGTGTATTCTTAGTTGGAGACTACTCTCACAGGCATATAGAAATCTGCTCAAGTTGTGCTGGTGAGCGAATGACTTAATACTCATCCTCTATATTCACAGGACAGGAACAGACCTGCTGGTGGTGGCTCTGAGTCCAACCTCTCTCACAGCACAGGTGGACATGAACACTGCATGCAAAGGAGCTGGGCACACAGCGTGATTGTTTTGGAGGAAGAAGAGAGGCTTCACATCCCTTTTGACAGTTATATAGTAACCAAAGTACCTACTGCTCAAGTGAATCATATGAACTGAATTAGACTTGTTACATAATTAGCATTTGGGGAAACCAAAGGAAAATCCTTGTGGGCTGGCAACTTGTTATGTCAAATGTAAGCATGCTCGTTTGGGGGACTGGG
>NW_007056733.1:0-907 GCF_000164805.1 Carlito syrichta | reverse complement strand
CTTGTTCCAGTTTTCAGGGGAAATGGTTCTAATTTTTGTCCATTAGGAGTATGCTCGCTGTGGGTTTCTCATAGATGGCTTTTACTATTTGAGGTATGTTCCCCGTATGCCTAGATGTTCAAGGGTTTTTATCAAGAAAGGGTGCTGGATTTTATCAAAAGTTTTTTCTGCATCTAATGATATAATCATGTGGTTTTTGTTTTGACATCTGTTGATGTATTTAATAACATTTATGGCTTTACGAATGTTCAACAAGCCTTGCATCCCTGGAATGAAGCCCACTTGGTCATGATCGATGATTTTTGAGATGTATTGCTGAATCCGGTTTGCTAGGATCTTGTTGAGAATTTTAGCATCTATGTTCATCAAAGATATTGACCTGTAGTTCTCTTTCTTTGCTGGATCTTTACTGGCTTGGGTATCAATGTGATGTTGGCTTCGTAAAATGATTTGGGGAGCGTTTCATCTTTTTCAATCGCCTGGAATACCTTCAGTAGGATTGGTATCAGCTCCTCCTTAAATGTCTTGTAGAATTCTGCTGGAAAGCCATCTGGTCGAGGGCTTTTTTTGGTAAGAAGTTTTCTTATTACGTACTCGATTTCCTTGATTGTTATTGGTTTATTTAGGATCTCAATTTCTTCTTGTTCCAACTTAGGTAGGTTGTGTGATGTCAGAAAGTCCTCCATTTCCTTAAGGTTTTCAAGTTTGTTTCCATACAAGTGTATGTAGTAGTCTCTAATGATCTTTTATATTTCTTCAGGGTCAGATATGACTTCATCTTTTGTGTTTCTGATTGTGCTTATTTGGTTTTTTTCTCGTTTTTTCTTGGTCAGTCTAGCTAGGGGACCATCGATCTTGTTTATTCTTTCGAAGAACTGATTTTTGTTTCATTGATTTTTTCTATTAT
>NW_007056732.1:0-739 GCF_000164805.1 Carlito syrichta | reverse complement strand
GACCTGCTGGGGTCTGGCGATCCTTCCGCCTCAGCCTTCCTAGTGGCCGGAATTACAGGCATGCGCTAAAACACCAGGCTAATTTTTTGATTTTATTGTAGAGATGAGGTCTCGCCTGCCCGGGCCGGTCTCGAACCTGCGGGCTCAGGCAACCCACTCACCTCAGCTTCCCAAAGGCGCGGGATTACAGGCTGAGCCACCGAGCCGGGCTCCCTTACCCCCTTTCGATCTCCCCCTTCAGATGACCAGTGTTGTCTCATTCTTTGTGTGTGTGTTGGAGTCTCACTCTGTAACCTAGACTCGGGCAATCCTTCCACCTCAGCCTTCCAAGTACCTAGAACTCCAGGCATGTGCTACCATGCCTGGTTTATTTTTGATTTATTGTAGAGACGATGTTTCACCGAGTGGCCCGGCTGATCTTGACCTCCTGGGCTCAGGCACTCCTCTGTCCTAGGCCTCCAAAAGTGCAGGGATGACAGGCTGAGCCACGGCACTCGGCCTTTATCTCATCTTTATGTCCATAGGTACATAGTGTTTAGCTCTCTCATATAAGTGAGAGAATGTGGTATTTGGTTTTCTTCTGCATTAACTTGCTTAGGATTGCGGCATCCGGCTGCATCCACGTTGTTGCGAGAGACGTGACTTGATTCTTTATGGCTGTGTAGCATTCCATGGTGTATTTGTGTTGTTTTTTCTGATGCGATCCATTGCTGATGAGCACCTAGATTGATTTCATGTG
>NW_007056731.1:0-624 GCF_000164805.1 Carlito syrichta | reverse complement strand
CCCCATCCCACGTACAGTTAAAGTCTAATCCCCTACCCTTGAATTTGGGTGGGCTTATGATTTGTCACTGAAGGTGGTAGAAGTGTGTGACTTACCCAGTCATAAAAGGTGATGTATTTTTCCCTTGGGAGCTGGTGTGCTTTATGCTGTAAAGAAGCCACAGGGAGAGACCACATGGGGAAGCCTTGTATCTACCTGAAAAGAGAAAGAGATGCTTAGCTAACCACCTGCTTGCTTCTACAGCTCCTGTCACTATCTAACTGCAATCACACAAGATGCCCCAAGTCAGAACCACTAAGTTAAGTCCTCCCCAATTCCTGACCCATCTCCTGAGAGAAAATGATTGCTGATGCTGTCTTAAACCATTAACTTTTGGTGTCATTTGTTATGTGATATTAGATAACTGAAAGCCCTGTCTTCAGAAGCTCAAGGTAAAACATCAACCATTTACTTTCATGGAGCTTCTTTTATAAATCTTCCCCATCCTTGGCAAGTGAAGAACAACTATTTTCAGTGTTGCAGTTATGGGATAGCTGTTTGGACTTACTATCAACCCTAAATTTGTAGATACAATTACCAAATAGATCACAGTCATTCATTTATCTATTTTAATATTTATTTGAA
>NW_007056730.1:0-1475 GCF_000164805.1 Carlito syrichta | reverse complement strand
TTATCTAAATGTGAGAAATTTTGTTTCTTTAGCCAAATATTAACCACAAAAAGGATGATTTTATTATTATTTTAATATGCTTTCTCTATTAAAATATTAAGGCTATATTATTGTAAAAGTAGAGAATAAAATTAAGAAACTCATACCCCTTTATTAGTGAATATAGAAAAGGCAAATTGCAATTCAATTGCTAATTTTAGCAATATGCGAAAATGTATTGTTGAATTTAACTTGCTGGTTTTTTGCTAAGTCTTGTAATGCCTGTGTTCATCAGTGATATTGGTCTGTGGTTTTGTTTGATTGTTTGTGTGTGTGTGTGTGTGTGTGTGTGTGTGTCTGTCTTTTTTGCTATCAGAGTAATTCTGGCCTCATATAGTCTGTTGGAAATTGTTCCCTCCTCTGCCATTTTTGTGAAGAATTTGAATTAAACTGATATTAGTTCTTCAATTGCTTGGAAAAATTCAGTTGTGATGTCATCAGGTCCTAGGCTTCTTTTCTCTCTCTCTTTTTAATTTTTATTTTTTTGATTTGGGGTCCCAATCTGTTGCAGGCTGGAGTGCAGTGCACTGACCATTCTTCTGCTTTGGATCCTTCTGTTTTATTTTGCACAAAACTATTTCTTGAGTAAATGAATGAGGGAATGATGTGTCTTCACTCTTCAAGGGAAAGTTAGTGCAGACTCCTTACCTAGAGAGGTTTCAGTTATGAAAAAGGATTAGATAATTCCCTGTCCACAGGAAGTCATGAGGGAAGTCTTGGGAACCAGTCAGATGTCTAATATTTTCTGCAAAGGCTTGTGACAAAGGCCAGTCTGTCTGAAAGGGTGTGTAACACTGAGTCTTTTTTCTAAGACCATGACTGATGAGTAAAGATGAGACAAGTCACTTTAGATTTTGGGGGGGAGGGTGATCACAAGCCTTGGAATTAGGCTTTATCAAAGAGGTAATTGGTCTCTTTGTCTTTTTGGCTTCATTTTTTGTTGGAAATTCTCAGAGTACCATACAGCATAGAGGCAGGAAAAGCCACATGGGCTTGTTAATAAGCCACTCAATGCAAATCCTAGGAGATAGGTGGGTGTGATACTTCAGTTATGAGGTCAGTGCAGCACCAGTCTTCTGAGAAAGTGTGTGCTACATGAGAGTAGACACATGTGTTGGCTAAATTTCCCAAGTCTCTACTACTATGCTTTAGGGTCAGCCATGAGTCCACTTTATATGCATTTCTATCATAGTCATCTTAAAACAGCAGATTCTCTTTTCATAACAAGAATGATAAACATAAAGGAGAAATGTTGTGCATGATGATACAGGGAACAGTGACACAAGGTCATCCTATGATCACAAGACACAGAGCAAAGTAAAGACTAATGACACCACTGGCAGGAAATCAGTGGGAAAATCCAAAGTTGGTATAGTGAAAATAAGTAAAGAAGTCTTTTTATCTCAGTGAAGTGTTCTAATGCTTTCAAATATATG
>NW_007056729.1:0-792 GCF_000164805.1 Carlito syrichta | reverse complement strand
TGAATAATGTAGCAAAAGGGAAACAAACAGCAAGCATAGATTTACGCAGCTATGAGTGTATATGTATATATTTATCCTAACAAGTCTACTCTAAAAATCAAATAGTAGCTGTCACACTCTTGAACAAGGAAATGCAGGTTTGCCAAGATGGCGGCCATGGGCTGAAGCAGACAGAGTTTCGGTAATTAACGAAACAAAAGAAAACGTTCTACCTGGCTAGGGGCAGGGCAACAAAACTATCATGGTAATTTAGCTTCTAATCTTAGCCCTAGGGGAAACAGCTTTCGGGAACAAGAGCTGACTACCCAGTCTACCAGGAAATAGAAGTTAAAAAATATCTAGAAAGAAGTAAAACTTAGAAAGACAGAGAGAAATAATTCTGCTATGCACTTTCCATCAGGTGTATTGAGATTTACTTATAAGTTTTACTGCCATGTATGCACACTGGTCACCAATCACACGCCAATATCATAGGCATAACTGATATCCCACGTCAGAGGCGATCCTCCAGATGGGCCCCCACAGGCCTCAGCCATGTAGCTATAGATGTTGGCTCCCAACACCCCATGGCATCACTGACCAGTTGGCAGCTCCAGACTCCAGGAATCTGCCTGTGTGTCTGCCTGCTGGTGACCTCCCAACATGGTGGGACAGAAGGACCTGTCTAAAGAGGAATCCTAGGTTGAAATTATGTCCTTTCTCAGTGTGGCTTTAGAGGCAGGAAGAGTTTGCACAGATGGACACAACTGAGCATTTCAGAGACTGTGAGTTACCTGGGGTGCCAGCTGCCAG
>NW_007056728.1:0-581 GCF_000164805.1 Carlito syrichta | reverse complement strand
GATCACACTGGCCTACTAGCTATTTCCTGAATGATAATTAAGTCTTGTAACCACTCTTTATTGAGTATTCTGAGCATAGCCTTAATACAGACATTTAATCCAAGCAACTTTTAGAGACACTTAGAGTTTCTTAAAGGAAATGGATGATAACACAGATAATTATAGTATGTTATATGTTAGGATAGATTATTCAGAGAACCATCGGATTATATAATACTTAGTCACCTAACCCAGGTGTGGCAGCTAAGTGAACTCTTAGATGAGAACTGTGTCCCTGGGAGCGAAGGTAGGTGAGTATTTCAAGCAGAAGGAATTATATGAATAAGGAGGTAGGCGGAATTTTTATTATTTGAGGAATTAATGTTTTGGTATGGCTGGAGAGTAACTGCTTGTGAGGCTTTGTATGAGGTAAGGATTGAAAAATCGGAGTTAAATTATTATTTTTATTTTAAAGATGTGGGGTACAATCCAGGGTTAGGTATACAAATGCTCATTATGCATGTATCCTTGTTGATGAGTTGTGCCCCACAGATTCCCACTACTGCCAATTCCCACCCCCACACTCCCCTGGCAGTTTCCCA
>NW_007056727.1:0-752 GCF_000164805.1 Carlito syrichta | reverse complement strand
GTGGATCATGCAATATTTTGTTAGAAAGAATTTGAGTTAGAAAGATTAGAAAAATGACTGGCATTGGTATATATGCTATTAAAATATTACTCCCATCAAAAATAAATTGAAGAAGATAATATTTTGCTGATGAAAGGTATTTATTTGGGGATTATGACCCACATTGTTCAACATTTCTAAATCAGATTATAGTAATAAAATTAGAGGGTGTGTGATAATGAGAATGTCACATATAAAACTAGATGTATATATTTATTTCATAGAAAATAAAACTTTGAGGAATATGTTGGGTTAATTTTATAGAGCCAAATTGTAAAATTTTCTTTGCATTTTTTAGAAATTATATTAATAAAATAAGCTAAAATAATTGAAAAATAGGTAATTACAAAATAAAATTGTGTAAATGCTGAATTACCTTAAACTCCCATAGAATAATACATATCTGTTTTGTCCCTAATTGTGAAATTGCAACAGCACCATTAGAATAAAGAAGAAAGAGATATGTGAACATGCCTTCATTTGTATTTTTCTTTTTCATCATTTACTAAAATATATTGTAAACAATGAGAATATGCTATTTCTGTGTCTTTTATGTGTCCCAATAATAAATGGAGGATAGAGATATGATTCAGTACACTTTAAATTAATAGAAAAACTCATTCTAAAAAAATACAGAAGCAATTCACACATTTATATCTAATCAAGTAAGTCATAACAACATACATAATAATATTAGAAGTTTGTTATATGTT
>NW_007056726.1:0-742 GCF_000164805.1 Carlito syrichta | reverse complement strand
TTTTGTGGATGTAGCAATTCTTGCATTTTTTACTTGGATCTCTGGTTTCCCAGTGCATACCTCCGGCTTGATGGCTCTGGCGATGCTGCGTCCCTCTTTGCTGCACCTCCCTGCACCTTTCTCTCTTTCCACCTCTCCACCCTCACCCTGTCTGTATCCTAACAGTATCTGTTTCTGCTCTTCTGTTTGGGAAAAAGGAAACAAAGTTTTGACCTTATTTCATCGTCTCAGTTTATTAGTGAATCAAGATATTTTTGATATGTTTGTCAATTGTTCCTTTTAACTCAGAATAGATTCATTTGTTTGTTTTTTTTTTTTTGGTTTTTTTTTTGAGTTGGAGTCTCACTCTGTCGCCCAGACTGGAGTGCAGTGGCCGCTCCCGGCCACCACAGCCTCAACCCACTGGGCTCCGGCGATCCTTCCACCTCAGCCTTCCGAGTAGCCAGAAATACAGGCACACACTACCATGCCCAGCTAATTTTTTATTTATTGTAGAGATGAGGTCTCGCCAAGTTGCTAAGATGGGTCTTGAACACACGGGCTCAGGTAATACACTCACCTCAGCCTCCCAAAGGCATGGGTTTACAGGCTGAGCCACCGAGCCCGGCTTGTATTTTTTTTTTTTGAGTTGGAGTCTCACTCTGTCACCCAGACTGGAGTGCAGTGGCTGTTCCCGGCCACCACAGCCTTGACCTGCTGGGCTCTGGGGATCCTTCCGCCTCAGTCTTCTGAGTAGCCGGAG
>NW_007056725.1:0-790 GCF_000164805.1 Carlito syrichta | reverse complement strand
AGCCAGAATTACTCTGATAGCAAAAAAGACAGACACACACACACACACACACACAAACAATCAAACAAAACCACAGACCAATATCACTGATGAACACAGGCATTACAAGACTTAGCAAAAAACCAGCAAGTTAAATTCAACAATACATTTTTGCATATTGCTAAAATTAGCAATTGAATTGCAATTTGCCTTTTCTATATTCACTAATAAAGGGGTATGAATTTCTTAATTTTATTCTCTACTTTTACAATAATATAGCCTTAATATTTTAATAGAGAAAGCATATTAAAATAATAATAAAATCATCCTTTTTGTGGTTAATATTTGGCTAAAGAAGCAAAATTTCTCACATTTAGATAATGGTAATTATTAACTTAATTATCAGGATATTTTTAAACTTCATTTTTGCATAGTTGTATGTAATTCTACAATAGTAGTATTGTTTTATCTCTTTAATCGCATTATATAATGTTAGGGTAAGCATTTATTTGGTTTTGCTAAACATTAAGATTTTTACATGCAACCATGCTATTGTAGACTATTCATTTTTCATCATTATATGATGACAATCAAATATGTTTTTCCCACTTTTGTATTTGTTATTAGTATTTGTATTGTTATTAGTACTTTGCTATAGAGGTATCACTTCATGACATAAGTTTACATTTTTCTGATGACTAATAAAATTATTATCTTTCACATATTTATTTTGTCATTTGATCTTGGACTTGAATATTGTCATTTGGGGAGTGTCTGTCCAAATCTTTTGTCCATTTTTTTTTACTGCTTT
>NW_007056724.1:0-634 GCF_000164805.1 Carlito syrichta | reverse complement strand
CTATAATAAGATGCTGACAGAAAAACAGCAAGTGCCAGTTCCCAAATCTTTTAAATAAAGAAGTAACAGGATAATTTCTCCTAAAACTGGTTTTTTCAATACGTTGTCACTGCCCTTTTATTGTATCTCGATTTTATAGGGCAGTAGTAAGCTCACAGAAGCTAATAAATAGTAGATAAACTTGTGTCATTATTCAACTATGACATTGAAACTGATCAACTTAGTTGGTACACAGTATTGTCACATGAAGGGGGGGTGGGGGGAGAAGAGTAAAGATATCTAAAGGCAAAACCTGGGTTTTTTGGTCTTTTTTTTTACATCTTCAGAGCATATTCTTTACTTCCATGTTATAGTTTCTAGCATTTTAACATCATTGAAACTCAGTGTGGAAAGTTATTAGCACTTTATTATATATTTTTTATTTTATATATCTATATGAATATAGATACAATATGAATATAGATACTAATTTGATATCTATATTTTTATCAGGTTCTCGGCACTGATGCTGTTGCTTCTAATTATACATATTTGATGAATTTCAATTTATGTACTTTCCTTTAAGATATTTTATTATGAATTTTTTCTTCTAATGATCAAACTTAACTGTAAAATTATCTTGTTTTAAAGTTTT
>NW_007056723.1:0-808 GCF_000164805.1 Carlito syrichta | reverse complement strand
CCCGGTCAACTGGGACCTGTCTGCTCATGAACGGGATGAGTCATCTGCATGGGCATGTCAAGTGATGACTCTGGTGTGTGCAGCAGCTCTCCTTCTGCAAGGGCCACCAGCCCCTTAATAAACACCCAGCACCAGCCATGAGGGCTGAGCCAGGAACTGACGTCGGAGAGTGTCATCTGAGACAGGGAGACCCTGCACCACACTTGTATTTGAGTTTTAATTTAAGAGTAATGTAATTGCAGTGACTCACTCTGCATGTTACTTGAATTGCATCAAAAGGAAATGAATTTTATTCTCAAAAGACATTTCTTTAGATACTTCTGGAACTTTGTGCATAGAAAATTTGTGGCAAAGACCTATAAAATATTTGCTGTTAGGAGAGTATTCAATTTCATATTCCAGTTTAAATTGGGACTAGTATAAAACTCACAAACGATGTTGATTTAAACTATTTTTTAATCTATCAAAAAGCAATCACATTTTCTTCAGATTACTTAGTCATCTTGAGTGTGTCATAGGTAAGGAAATAAAGGAAGCAAGTTTAATTTCTGGGTGAAGCACTTCAACTATTTTTTTCTTTACCCTTATAGCCTACCATAGATTAAACATCTAATTTCAAGTCAGAATCAGATTCAAATCGGAGTTTAAAATCAGCTTCAGACCTCAAGGGCAGCTCACACCCTGCACTCATATAAGTTGCTAAGAATCAACTAGAAAGAGGTATTCCTAGCAAAACACAGAAGGAATAGCTGTTCCATGCTATCATCAATTATTAGGGAAACGTGATTTTTTTTAAAAAATTGCTTAT
>NW_007056722.1:0-912 GCF_000164805.1 Carlito syrichta | reverse complement strand
GGGGTTAGCTGTTCATGTGCTAACAGCCTACAGTATAGAAACTGCAATCTTAGGAATACATTTGAGAGAAATCATCCCCTATGTAAAGAAAAGAGATGGACTATAATAGTTATGACATCATAGTTTCAGAGCTACGTTCTCAAAACCGTACAAATGTTCATCCACGAGTTTCAAAAACATATTTGAGAGTCATCAGAAAATGACGAAATATGAATAACGTACATTCACATGGTTGCATGTAGGAAACCAAATTTTTCTCAAAACCAAATTCATGCTTACCATGATATGACCTCCTATACTGCGATAAAAGAAGTAAAACAAGCTACTTTTTTGGAAATACAGGCAAATAGGCTAAAATGAGGTTAAAATATTATACCTTGATAATTAAGTTAATATTTACCTTCAGCTAAATGCCAGAAATTTCGTTTCTTTAGTCAGATAGTAAGCATAAAAAGAACAATTTTATTATGATTTTGGTATGCTTCCTCCATTAAAAACTTAAGGTTATATGATTGCAAACTTAGAGAATATAATGAAGAAACTTATACCCCTTTACTAATGAATATAGAAAAGGCCAAAATCACCTCAATTGCTATTTCTAACAATAGGCACAAAAGCAGTGTTCTGTTTAACTTGGTTTTCGCTAAGACTTTGTCATGCCTGTGTACATCAGTGATATTGGTCTGTGGTATTCTTTGTTTTTACTTTGCGTGTGTCTGTCTTGTTTTGCTATCAGAGTAGTTCTGGGCTCATGTAGTCAGTTGGGAATTATTTCTGCCTCTTCGATTTTGGTGAAGAGTTTAAATGAAACTTATATTTGCTTTTCACCTGCTTGGACAAATTCAGCTGTGAAGCCATCAGGCCCTAGGCTCTTTTTTCCTCCCTCTCTCTTTTCTCCTCTTTCTTTCTGCT
>NW_007056721.1:0-895 GCF_000164805.1 Carlito syrichta | reverse complement strand
TCAGATTACCCACCTCTACTAGGGCCAGCATCTACTCTGAGTGCCCGGCTCCTCTGTCCACACCCAACTCCCTCTCTGGCTGTTGTTACTTCAAGGTAAGGAAACTCTGAGCTGCTACTTCAGTTCCATATTCAGGTTTCCTGTCATTTTCTGTCACCCTGTCCTCACTTCCTGAAGCTTGAGTCAGTTCCTTCTGCTTGGGGCACTTATATTTTAAAAGGATCAAATGTTTCTGTGCCTGGTCTTTGGTGAGGTCTTGAAGGTGAGGGTCATGGGGCAGTCACAGAAAATGGTGCTCTCACTCTGAGTTTGTCATCTTGTCAAAGAAACACACATTCAACCAGAAAACACATTAGAAAATGCTGCAGCATCTGTTTCCTAAATCAGGGAGGCGGGAGGCAGTTGCATTTGTGATAGTAAAGGAATTTGAAGTGCTTGATATGGACTGTAGTAATCAAGAAAGGCTTCATGAGATAAGTGATTTATATGTGGATTCTGGAGGGTAAGGTTGAAAAGAAACTCACAGCACTTAAAAGTGGGGTTTTCGTGGTAGCTGTTCAAATAAACTTTAACCAATTGAATATCAGAAAGGAATAACTCACAAGGGAAAAGTAAGGCATGGAGGGAGAGAGGCTCAAAGGTTTGGGGGCAGTGTGGAATCTGAGCTTCCTGGTAGAAAGATTTGGCTCCAAACAATAGAAAGATTTCTGAAAGAACCAGAGATCTTTGTGGTTGCTGTATTGCTGTTCATTAAGATTTGCTGCACCCCACCAGAACCACTCCTTCCCTCTTGAAGTCAGACATGCTCAGGTGACTTGTTCTGGCCAGTGACAGACATCACTTTCTGGTGGAGACTAAGACCACTGTGAGTTTTGCCATGCTCTTTCCCTCCCTG
>NW_007056720.1:0-1169 GCF_000164805.1 Carlito syrichta | reverse complement strand
CATGCAAGATCTGGGTTTCAAGCATGAACTTACCAATTATCAGGGGTGGGACTTTAAACAAGTAAATTAACCACAGTATTTTCATCTATGAACTAAAAATCCTATCTTTCTGCTACCTCACAAAATTGATTTAACAATAGCATGAGATGGTAAATATATAAAGTGTGTTTATTTAAATAAAACAGTGTGAATTTAGCAAGAATAAGGTGAATTTGCCTTTTACTCATGACATATTCCCAAGAAGAAGCAAATATTTCAATTATTGCCAGTGTGAATAAACATAAACTCCATGTATAGATTAAATAACTAATAGTCACTTTAAGTTTCTCTTCAATGGACTCTATTCCTATCTAAAATTAAGGAATGGAGTGTTTTGAGTTATAGATAGTCTGGTCACAAAACTATCACCCTGACCAAGTAAAGGACATAATCATCAAAGCCTTGTCCTGGGAGATGTCAGGAATAGGAGTTCAAAAAAGGCCACATGATTTCTACAGCTTTGTATGTATGACCTTGGGGTGAAATTTTAAGAACGTGGATGTGCTTGACTTAATTGTGTTATTTCAAATTATAACCCATCCCTAATATAACTAATATTGTATATTGTGTTAGCATTTATTGAATGCTTCTTATTTGCCAGGCACTGTGTGAAGTGCTCTGTGTGTATATATATATATATATATATATATATATATATATATATATATATATATATATATAGTATATATCATCTAACTTTCATAAGAACTCAAGGCATGCAGTAATGTTATTAATGGAGTAAACTATTTGCCCAAGGCCACACAGTAAGATATACACAAGATACGGCCAAGACTGTCAACATGGCTGCATTTGTGTATTATAGGTAATGAAATTCAATATGATTAACTTAAATCCTCGTCACCAGGCACGGCAGTGTCTGGATGTCATTTGGAGCCATGAGAATGGAGATAAAGACCTCAGGAGTAGAGCAGAAAAAGGCTGAGGAAAGGGCCCTGAGATCTCCTCGCGTTAGAAAAGGAGCCAGCAAAGGAACGAGGAAAAGCATCCTTTCAGAGGAAGAAAAAAGCACCTGAACATGGCTCAAAAGTCTGTAAAAGGAAGCTATTTAGGAGAAGAAGTGGTCAGATTTGCTGAATTCTACTGAAGTTTTGAGTGAGGTGAGGTCAGAA
>NW_007056719.1:0-1022 GCF_000164805.1 Carlito syrichta | reverse complement strand
GACAATCAATACAATAGCAAAAATGGGCAAAGGAGATGGAATGCTATTTTCAGAGAGGAAGTACAAATAGAATGGATGCAGATATTCGACCTTACTAATAAACAGTAAGGCACCAATAAAAACCATAAGAAGTTCGGGGGCAAGATGGCGACCTGGCAACCCGGTGTCTGAAGCCCTCTGCAAGGGAGATCTGCAGTGGGTCTCTGACTCTCGCCCCGGGCGGCTGGGGACCCCAGCATCGCAGCCTACTCCTCAAACAGAGCTCGGCCATCGCTATCACTGGAACATCGCAAGGACTGGACATTTTTACTGCATCGTCCTCTCCCGCTGCTGCCGCAGCCCCTCCCCCCACCAGCGCTCCCGCCGCCGCCGCCGCCGTCGCCGCCGCCGCGCCCGCCGCGGCCTCTGGCACGGGTAGCTCATCACAACCCGGCCGGAGGAGATCCACATCAAACCGCTTCAGGGAAGATCTGCTGGGATCGCTGCCACCGCTCCTGCGACGGAGACTGTCCTGCCCACCCGGCGCGGGGCTCCTGTTGCCTGCTCGGAGGCAGGCAGCCATCTTGTTCCTGTCCGGCCCCACCCCCTCTGGGGCGAGCAGATGAGATAGCACCCCCTGCTGGCGATTCAAGGTAACAACACCGAAACGGGAGAGACAAGCTTCATAAAGACATAGACTAAACTTTTGAACCGAGGTTATTTTGAACTATCCCTCACAGCAGATCAGGGGAACTGACCCTAACTGCAAACTAATTTACCAGCTTGAAAAAAAAAAAAAAACGAGAAATCAGACCTGAAAGGACATTGGACTTAAACGAAATGTCTCAGAGTGTGCTTCATTGATTCTATTAGTTTAATGACTTAATTCTATTCCTACTGTATTGTTCCCTTTTTTCTCTTTTCCTTTTCCTTTTCTTCTCTTTTATTCTGTCTGTGAACCAGGTCTTTGTATAGAGGAACAGCACACTAATAAGGTGGTTGGATAGCTGGTATGCTAGCATCACTATATGTTTTATTTTTGT
>NW_007056718.1:0-730 GCF_000164805.1 Carlito syrichta | reverse complement strand
AATTTATAAGGGTAAAATGATTAGTAATATAAATGTAATAGTATAAAATAAAATAATTATATAGATAAAATAATGATTAAAATAATTAAATATATTGAAAAATAAATATGGAATAGATATATAGATAAAAATTGGATAATGGTTAAAAATAATTAAATAAAATATAATCAAATAGGAAATAAATATAGGATATAAGAGTAGTCAAGTATAATTCATGTAAAGGTTGTTAAGTATTATTAGATTATGATTCATATAAGCAAAATAAGAATAAAGATAGATACATAATAGGAAAGTTTATAGGAAATAATTAAGAAATAATAAAATTAGTTATAAGTGTAAACGCCAATATATATTGCTGCTAAGAATTTATTTAGAAATATGATATAAAAGGGATGAGGGCTAAAAGGTTACAGTTAACAAGTTTTAGCAGATGTTGTTTCATTCCTGTCTATTGGTTTTAACATAATAGGAACAAAACAGGACAGGGAGGAACAAATAGATCATTGTAAGACGTTTAATTGTAAAAGAAAACATGATGTAAACATTTGTGGGCACATATGTGAGGGGGTTGGGAAGTTGAAAATGCCCTATATAAGCATGTAAAGATTGAATGAAATTTGGAAGAGTCCCGAACTCGACCCAGGAAGTTGACTTATGTTTTCTTCCTTTGCCGCATCTGATTCTCTCGCCTCAGGCCCTAACCCTTGTGTTGGAGCTGGACTCTAACAAT
>NW_007056717.1:0-1130 GCF_000164805.1 Carlito syrichta | reverse complement strand
GGTGATGTTTCACTTTATTCCATATCAATGTTTAGTTAATCCAGCACCAGTCTCTACTAGGTGCTTTGTCGTGCTGTTTTTTGCATATATGGATCTGTTTTCTATGCGCTCTGCTTTGGTCCACTGATCTGTCTATCCTTGTTCCAATATCATTTCACCATAGTGTCTTAGTTACTGTAGCTTTATAATTAATAATTCTTTTAAAAATTAATCTTTAAAATTTTATTTGAGACAAAATCTCACTCTGTCATCCAGGTGGAGTGCAGTGGTGCTATCATGGCTCAATATTGAGTCTCAAACTTTAGTGCTCAAGCAATCCTCCTGCCTCAGCCTCCCAAAGTGAATGCAGAAGTGAACCACCCACCTGGCTATAATAAATAATTCTTGATAGTCGATGGAGTGGGTTCTTACAGTTGTTCTTCCAATGTGTCTTGGATACTCTTGGTCTTTTGTATTCTGATGCAAATTTTAGACTCTATTTGAAAATTAACATTATATTCAAATCTGCTGTAATTTTTATTGAGATTGCAATTATTTTACAGATCTCTGATGATTTCATCTTTACAATTTTGAGGGTTTCAATATTGAATATAGTGTGGGTAGTTTTCTTGAAGTGATTATGGGGTATTTTTAAAATCTCATTTCTATTTTTAAAGAATCCACTATTAACATTTAATTGTTAGGTATAATGTTTTCTACAATCTCTTTACAGTTACCTTTTGGAAATTAAGAAATATATTCTCCCTTTATAGTTTTTGTTAAATTATGAATGCATCAACATTTCTGTATTAATTGTGATAATTCTGTCTTATCTTTTATTTTGTTAATGTGATGATTTGTGTCAATAGCTTTTAAAATTTTAAACAGTTCTTACTTTGAATAATCTTAGACTGGTTGTGATAAATTATCTTTTTTATATAATTTTATTCATTTTACTTTTATTTTGTTTAGGATATTTACATCAATGCTCACACACAAGAATGACCTATACTTTTTTTTTTTTTCTTGTAGCACACTTGGTAGAATTTGCTTCTTGTAACTCTAAGATAGAGATTTTTTTAGTGTAAAGTTTTTTTATTATGAATTCAGTTATTTTAACTATTGTGTGACTATGTACATTTTCTGTTTTT
>NW_007056716.1:0-497 GCF_000164805.1 Carlito syrichta | reverse complement strand
CATGTAGTGGCTGTGTAAACCTGAGGGAATCAAAAGACTTTTAGAAAAACCGCCTTGCCATAAGACGTTTGCGATATTTTATAAATTCCTAGAACTAGTACTATATGAATTTTCTACCCCCACATTGGGCTGTATGTGTTTGCAGCATTCATATTTTAAAACTTTGTTAAGTTTTAGCTTTTTGTTGTCCCCATAATGACCATGTTTATGTTATGTAAATGTTAAGCAAACAAGCCCTCCTAAGCATTCCTCAGTTTGGATCAGCAGGCGTAGCATGTCTTTTACTCCTGCCTGCTTGCCAAGTTAATTTGTACACGGTGACTGTATGAACCTAACTTATCTGACATTCCACTCTGCCCATTAAGTGGGTTTCTGTCAATCACAGGCAGTCAGGTTAAAGCCCACGAAAGGCACCTACCAATACCAAGTGTTCCCGTACCCATTAGGAGAAATTACCCAATCATGTAAAATCAAGTTTAAAGTTCTTCCCCTCCCTC
>NW_007056715.1:0-844 GCF_000164805.1 Carlito syrichta | reverse complement strand
TTTTGATGTCATCATTGACCAGGGGTATTTAGCATCATGCTGTTTAGTGTCATGTCTTTGTGGGTTTTGGGGGGACTTTGTTGGTGTCAATGTTTATTTTTATTCCACTGTGGTCCGAAAAGGTGCATGGCAGAATTTCAGTCCTTTTAAATTTGCTTATACTTGATTTGTGTCCAATTATGTGGTCGATCTTAGAATATGTTCCATGTGGTGATGAGTAGAATATGTATTCTGTGGTCTTTGGATGGAGTGTTCTATAGGTATCAATTAAGTCCATTTGGTCCAGAGTCTCATTGAGGTTCCGGATCTCCTTGCTGATTTTTTGTCCTGATGATCTGTCTAAGGTTGTGAGTGGTGTATTAAAGTCCCCAGTTATTATGGTGTTAGAGTCAATGTCTTTCTTTAGTTTTCCTAGAAGTTGCTTTATGAATGTTGGTGCGCCTATGTTGGGTGCATATATGTTTAGGATAGATATTTCTTGTTGATGGAGTGAACCTTTTATCATTATGTAGTGGCCCTCTGTATCTTTTTTAATTTTTGATAGCTTAAATGGTATTTTGTCTGAAATTAGGATCGCGACTCCTCCTTTCTTTTGTGTTCCATTCGCCTGAAAATTTGTTTCCCATCCTCTTACTTTGAGTCTGTGTATGTCCTTTCTAGTGAGATGGGTCTCTTGAAGGCAGTATATTGTTGCCTGGTGAAATTTTATCCATTTTGTCATTCTATGTCTTTTCAGTGGTGCGTTTAGTCCATTCACATTCAGACTAATTATTGAAATGTGAGAGTTCATCCCTATCATGGAGTTCTTATTGAGTTATTGTTCTTCCACTTGGTTTTTCTTTTG
>NW_007056714.1:0-836 GCF_000164805.1 Carlito syrichta | reverse complement strand
CAACAACCACTGGGTAAATGGTACTGGGAAAACTGTCTGACCACATGCAGAAGATTGAAACAGGATCCCTACATCACCATACACAAAAATTAACTCTAAATGGATCAAAGACCTAAACGTAAAACCTCAAACTATAAGAATCTTAGAAAACGCAGGAGACAGACTTATGGAAATTGGAACTGGCAACCAATTCCTATTCAGAACCCTAAAGGCAAATATCTCAAGAAATAAGATAGATAAGTGGGACCTCATCAAACTGATGAGCTTCTGCAAAGCAAAAGAAGCCATCAAGAGAGCAAGGAGACAGCCCAGAGAATGAGAAAAAAAATATTTGCCGACCGTATATCTGACAAAGGCCTAACATCTAGGATCTACAAGGAACTCAGATGGGGTGAAGGAAACAAACAGCCCCTTTCAAAAAGACAAAAGACATGAATAGACACTTCTCAAAAGAAGATATATGGGCAAACTGGGCTCGGTGGCTCAGCCTGTAATCCCGCGCCTTTGGGAGGCTGAGGTGAGTGGATTGCCTGAGCCCTTGTGTTCGAGACCCGCCTGGGCAGCAAGACCTCATCTCTACAATAAATAAAAAAATCAACCAGGCATGGTAGCACATGCTTGTAATTCCGGCTACTTGGAAGGCTGAGGCAGAACGATCACTGGAGCCCAGCAGGTCGAGGCTGCAGTGACCAGGAGCGGCTACTGCACTGTAGACTGGGCAACAGAGTGAGACTCCAACTCAAAAAAAAAAAAAGAAGAAGATATATGGGCAGCCAACAGGCACACGAAAAAGTGCTCAGCCTAACTCATCATCAGAGAAATGCAAGTCAACACCA
>NW_007056713.1:0-819 GCF_000164805.1 Carlito syrichta | reverse complement strand
CATGATTATACGATTAGATGGAGAAAAAGACTTTGATGAGATCCAGCACACTTCTTGATAAAAAACCCTTGAATATCTAGGCATACATGCAACATACTTCAAAATGGTAAAAGCCATCAATGAGAAACCCACAGCCAGCATACTCCTAAACAGACAAAAATTGGAACAATTTCCCCTGAAAACTGGAACAAGACAAGGATGCTCACACTCACCCATCCTGTTCAATATAGTATTGGAAGTCATGACCAAAGGAATCAGAAAAGAGAAGGTGAGCAGGGGTATCCAAATAGGAAAAGAGGAAGTCAAGTTATCTCTCTTTACAGACTACATGATTATGTACCTGGAAAACCCAAGAAAATCTGTCAAGAACCTCCTTGCACTGATAAAGAACTTTGACAAAGTCTCAGGGTTTAAAATAAATGTGCAAAAGACAATCATATTTCTTTACACCAATAATAAACAAACAGAAACCCAAATAAAAAGCACAATTTTATTCACAATAGCCACGCAAAAAAGGAAAACCTTGGCATCTTCCTAACCAGAGACATGAAACATCTCTACAATGAAAACAACATAACACTGCTCAAAGAAATCAACGATGACACAAACAAGTGGAAAAATATCCTATGCTCATAGATTGGAAGAATCAACCTTGTGAAGATGTCCATCTTACTTAAGACAATCTACAGATTTAATGCAGTACCCATCAAATTATCAGCAACATTCTTCTCAGATCTAGAAAAAACAATAGAGAAATTCATATGGATATACAAACGACCAAGAATACTCAGAACAATCCTCAGAAAAAAAAAATAGCAG
>NW_007056712.1:0-800 GCF_000164805.1 Carlito syrichta | reverse complement strand
CACGGACCACTCAGGTATGTCAGGGAATCCATGGCTAAGGTAAGGGAAGAGTTAGCTGAACGCAAAAAAGAACGAGAGCAACAACTCAATTGGTTTGAAGCATGGTTTAAGCACACACCCTGGTATACTACATTAATTTCCACCGTAGCTGGCCCTTTAGCTGTTTTAATTCTCCTACTCATTTTTGGGCCTTGCATCATCAACAGGCTTATAGCCTTTGTAAAGCCTGAGTCAGCACCGTTCAACTCATGGTACTCAAACAGCAATACCAGCCACGCGGCACTCATCCTTGTTGTGTTAATCCTCCCACTCATTTTCGGGATGGCCTTCGAGAAACTTGTGCAGACCCATGGTTGGGTCCTTTCTTTAGGTTCCTATGGGAGGGAGAATGAGAGGCTTAAAAGCTTTATTGTTGTATAAGAAGTGTTTGTTGTAGTTTATAAATCTCTACCCACGCCTCTAGGTTTTTGTTTACCTCATAATATCTATGTTAATAGGTTAACCAGCTTCTGCTACTGTAACCCCTGCTGGCAGTGTGCGAATGTTAAACAATAAGTCCCTTCCAAACTCCCCTGTAAGTTGTGACAGACAGGTTTGTATTAATTCAAACCTGCTTGTATGCCAGAGCTGACTTATGCACAGTCACGGTGACTATGTAAACCTTAGCTTCTAGTAAACATGTTCTTGAACCCAGGGTTCAGCTTATGCACAGTCACGATGACTGTGCGGACCTGGGCCCCCCGGAGTAAATATGTTACAAGCGCCTGCGGCTATCTAACATTCCAGAAGACCTAACCGGT
>NW_007056711.1:5299-6888 GCF_000164805.1 Carlito syrichta | reverse complement strand
GCCGGGCCCCATGGAGTCCCAGGACAGCGGTCGTGGGGTCACCCTTACCACCTCAGGGTGGCAGCAGCCCGCAATTCCTCACCTCGGGAGGGGGGGGGCACAACGACCCCCGGAAACACTCTGCCTCCTGGGCGCTGCTGGCAGCTAACACACCTACCCACCCAGTCACCTGCCCCGCAGGCAGCAGGACATACACACAGAGGTAGAGAAACATCCACACCCACACCCCCAACCCTCACCCCAACACCGTACTCCCCCTACACGCATCCACATCCACCCGCAGCACCCCACTCACTCGCCATCCCCATCCCACGCACACTTACAGGCACGCACCCACATACAGTCGCACACAGGCAGACCCTGGGTGGGAGGGAGACGGAGAGGGAAACGCCCATAGCAAGGGTCGGAAAGCGACAGGACACCTAGGAAGGGACAGAGACAGAGGGGTGGGAGAGAGAGGGCAAGGAGCACAAAGACCAGAGGCCCAGCGACCCACGGACACAGCAAGCTCTCCACTGAGAGACAGATGTCTTGGGGACGATCGTCCCTTCCAGCATGCCAGGGGGGAGTGGAGGGTGGACTGGCTGTGCCAGGCCAAGGGGGCAGGGCTCTCCCAGCGGCAGGACACGCGGCCTGTGGCCTGGGTCTCCATCATGGGAGCTGTGCTCAGGGGTGTTTCTGTAGTCCATTCCTTGGCCGGCCTGGTCGTTCTCTGTCCTTGTGGCGAGTGCGCTGAGCTGCCAGCATGCCAGTGCCGTGGCCTGTCTCCTGGGCACAGTGACCTCGAACGCGCCCACAGGACGTGTGGCCCGGTTCCTTGGCCCGTGTTTCCTGGGGACTCTAGCGCGCAGGAAGCTTGTGAGCAGAGGCTCTAGGTCCGCAGAGCCGGTTTTCCTGGCCCCGGGTCTCCCTTCAGGGAAGGGACTTTCCTCCCGCGAGGGAAGGAACTGTCCTCCCCCTTCCCCGGGGAAAGCACAGCCCTGGGATGGTAAGGTGGTGGAGAGTCGCCTTTGTCGCCAGCGCCTCCTCCCCTCTCCCCTTCCGCTCCCCTCGCCTCTCCTCACCCGGACCAGCAGTGTTGGAGTGGTGTGTATGGGTCTCTGGCTTCGAGGTGGGGGAAACGCAGGGCGCGGGGTAGGTAATCCACGCCTGCGGAGCCCGCGGGATCGGGTCCCCAGGTCTAGCTGGCGGCTGCAAGGGAGTCAGGGTGGCAGGGTGGCAGGCAGGAAGGGCAGCAGGGTAGAGGACTGGGACTGTCCTGCCGGCGGGCGAGGCGCAGGACCCCCAGGCCGCCCATGGGGGACGTGGGGGCGGGAGTCCGGGTCGGAGGGCGGCGGGTCTAGGGAAGGGTTGCGCCAAAAAAGACGGCGTGGAGAGGGAGGCCAAAGGCCTACAGCACCCGGTTTCCCAGGCGGTCTCCCATGCCAGTACTAACCTGGCCCGACCCTGCTTCGTTTCGGAGATCAGAGGAGATGGGTCGCACTCAGGATGGTATGGCCCCAGCTGTTGGCTGGCGTTCACCTCCGGGCCCCCGAGATCCCGCCTGCTGCTGTCCGATGCAGCCCCAGGGGACTGCAGGAGGCAGGGCC
>NW_007056711.1:0-4892 GCF_000164805.1 Carlito syrichta | reverse complement strand
CAGGGGCCTACCCGACACCCACACCGGAACCTTGCCGCCTCTCCCAGGAGGCACCCGCTGCCCCCCCCCCCCCCAGAACCAAGGCGCTGACCCGAAGGCACCAAGCACCGAGGTACCCAGCCCTGCCTCGGCCTTTCCTCACTTCGCTTCTGCCTCCTGGGCAGCCGGGCCCCATGGAGGACCGACCAGGACTGTGACCGTGGGGGCGCCTGTTCCACCTCGCAACAGCAGCAGCAGCGTGCAATTCCTCATCCCGTGAGAGCTGGGGTGGGGGGGGAATGGTGCACAATGACCCCGGAAACACTCTCCCTTCCAGCTTGTTATGGACAGCCAACACACAGAGAGACAGAAACTCCCACACCCACACCCCCAACCCTCACCCACCATACCCTGTTTGTTTGTTTTGAGTTGGGGTATCACTGTTGCCCAGCATGGAGTGCAGTGGCTTGAAGGTAGCAGCCTAAACCCCCTGGACTCAGGCAATCCTTCCACCTCAGCCTCCTGAGTAGATGGGACTACAGGCATGCAACACCACACCTGCTAATTTTTTATTTTAATTTTTATTTGTAAGGACAAGGTTGTGTTGTCTATGCTAGTCTTGAACTCCTGGGGCTGGAGCAATCCTCCCGCTTCTGTCTCCTGAGGTGCTGGGATTATATGCATGAGCCACCACTTCTGAGCTCTTTGCTTATTTTCTATTCAGGTTGTTTTCTGTTGAACTGTAAGAGTTTTATTATATTCTAGATTCTACTTCCTATAAAATAAATGATTTGCAAATACTTTCTCCCACTTTGTGGGTTTTTTTTACTCTGTTGATGGTGTCTTTTGATGCAGATTTTAAAAGTTGTTGAGGCAGTCCAATTTGTCTGTTTTGTTGTTACCTGTGTCTTCAGTGTAATATTTATGAAATCATTTACAAATCCAGTGCCATAGAGCTTTTGGTCTATATTTTCTTCTAAGAGTTTTTCAGTTTTAGGTCTTATATTTAGGATTTGATCCATTTTGAATTAATTCTTACACCTGGTGTTAGGTACAGGCCTAGATTCATTATTTTGTGTGTGGATATCACTTTTCTTGAAACCATGGGTGGAAAAGACTGTAGTGTCCCAGTTGAGTGGTCTAGGTACCCTTCTCAAAGATTATTTGTCCAAGAGAGTGGGTTTCAAGCACTCTGACCACAAAAAAAATGATAAGTATGTGAGATAAGTATATTAATTAGCTGAATTTAGCCATTCCACAAGGTATATGTATTTCAACATGTCATGTTGTACAAAATGTGTATACATTCTCCCTCTCCCTCTCTTTCTCTCTCTGCCTCTGTCTATACACACACACACACGTTTTTTTCAAATAATAATAATTTGACCTATATATGTTAATTTCTGGGTTGTCTATTCTACTTCATTGGTCTGTAAGTCTGTGCGCCACTACCCTACCATTTTGATTACTGCATTACTGTAACAAATTTTAAAATCAGAGAGTGGGAGGTCTCCAGTTTGATTATTTTTTAACTTTTTTGGCTATGGTGAGTCTGTTGTGTTTACGTATGAATTTTAGGTTGAGTTTTTCTGTTTTCACAAAAAATGTCATTGAGCTTTTCATAGACATTCCATTGAATCTGTAGATTATTGGGTAGCATTGACATCTTAGCACTACAAGGGGGGAGCCCAAAAACTGGAATTGTTTTTAGAGGATGAGACCATGTAGTGCAGGTTTTCTCCTCACCAAATCAGGGTTCTAGAAACCCATCAGTGTGCCAGCTCACATTGCTGTGGCAGGCTGCATTTGTCTTCGGGTTTTTTTTTTTTTTTTTGGAGATTCTTCCAATGAGTTTGCTCATTTCATGATGGGTTATTTACACTAACAACTTGTCCATACTGCCCTGAGTGCTCAGCGATTTTTAGCCAAAAATGGCTTGCCCATCCCCCGCCCCTGCCATGTCCCATCTTGGCCTGAGTGACTATTTGTTTCCCCAGATGGAAAATGTCCTTAAAGGGAAACATTTTGCTGATGTGGAAGAGGTAAAAACAAGCATTAAAAGGCTTCTGAAGTTGAAAACAGTTCAAAAATTGTTTTGAGCAATGGAAAAAGAATCTCAATACATGCATTATGTCAAACAGAGTACTTTGAAGGTGACTAAGTTTTAAACATGTAATAGTAAATACACAACTTTTTAAATAAATACTATCCAGTTTTGGGGTTTTTTTTGACATTCTCCCCTCATATCATCTACCAATCCATGAACATGGGATGTGTTTCTATTCATTTATGTTTTAAATTTCTTTCAGCAATGTTTTGTAGTGTTCATTGTACAAGTCTTTCACCTCATTGGTTACATTAATTCCGAATTATTTTATTCTTTTTATGCTATTGTAAAAGGAATTGTTTTAATTTTCCTTTCAGATTGTTCATCATTAGTGTATAGAAAAACTTTTTTTTCCTATTGACTGTATTCTGCTACTTTGTTGAGTTCATTTACTAGTTTGAATTGTTGGGGGGTTTTTGGAAATATTTGGGGTTTTCTACATATAACATCATATCATCTGTGAACAGAGATCATTCTACTTCTTTCCCTGTTTGAACGTCTTTTATTGTTTTATCTTGCCTAATTGATCTGGTCAGAAGTTCTAGTACTATGTTGAATAGAAGTAATGGGAGCAGACATTCTTGCCTTGAAAAGCCTTTATTCTTTCGCAATTAAGTATGATTCTTGTTGTGGGATTTTTGTATATGGCTTTTATTATGTGGAGGCAGTTGCTTTGTATTTCTAGTTTGTTGAGTGTTCTTATCATAAAATGACATTAAGTTATGTCAAATGCTTTTTCTGCATAGAGATGATCTTTTTTTTTTTCATTTAGTTAAGCATATTACATTGATGGATTTTCATATGTTGAGCCATCTTTACATTGTAGGACTAAATCTCACTTGATCATGGTGTATAGTTCTTTAAATATATTGCTGAATTTGGTTTGCTAGCATTTTTATTAATATTTTTTGTCACTGTTCATAAAGGATATTGTTGTGCTATTTTCTTTTTTTGTAGTGTCTTTTTTTTTAGCTTTGGTATCAGGGTAGTGCTGGCCTCATAGAATGAGTTAATATCTCTCTTCGTCAATTTTTTGGAAAACTTTGAGAAAGATTGGAGTTCATTATTTAAACATTTGGTAGACCTTAAACATCAGTGAAACTCAAACATTAGTGAAACTATCAGGTTCGGAACTTTTCTTCATTGGGAAATTTTTTATCACAAACAATCTCCGTACAAATTACACATATATTCAGATCTTCATGATTTTGTAGTTTCCTTTGAAAGCTAGGTCTTGGTGTCATCTATATTCTTAAGTGTTGTATGTGGTCAAATGTGTTTAATCACATACAAACTATTATATCTTATGTTGTATGGTTATATACTTTTAAAAATATTTGTTTTTATTCAAGATGTAGATGTATATTATGTTTGCAATTTAGTTTTTATTTTAAATCAAGATATATTAATTTAATATATCTATATTAAATATAGATATATTCCATAATTTTGAGATTGTGTATTTCATAATATATCTCACTGTTATAAATAATCCTTATTCAGTTAAATATTGGCCAGTGAGACAACAAACATCATTAACAGCATGGATTTCCTCTTTTAAAGCTTACCTTAACATTTTTCCCTTTTAGAAGACAGAGAATGGATCACAGACCTCAGCTTGTGAATATGCTGATGATGCAGTTGTCTTGGGTGTTGTGCAGAGTGCCCAGAATCCATCATTGACTAGAAGATGGCAAAAGAAGGGCAACGATGCCTCTAAGGCAGCATTACCATGGTCGTGGCTTTCTTTAGTAGTCTGTTGTTTATCAGTTTACTAGGCACCTGAAAATTAGTTGCTGAAGTTACACAATTTAAACATATTCAATTTAAATAAATGTCCTGGACATTTCTTCCAAAACAAAAGCAAACAAACAAGCAAACAGAAACCCCACGTGTACTCATTATTCCACTCAGCACACCCGAATCATTGCTTTAGATATTTTTTATAACAACATATTCAGAAATAATATTAGTAAAATGTAACACAGGATGTGGTATATTTTGAGCAATTCTTATTAAACACATACTTAGTTTCATTATACACTCAGGAGACAGCGTGTTAATACTAGATTTTACACACTCTCTTCTTGGTTCATGTTGTAATCAACAGAACCAAGTGGGGTTGATTGACTTAGATAAAGAGTGCTGCTCATAGTGGAGGCTGAGAAAGCTTGGTTCTCAACCTAACACTGTGTGTGTTGACCCTGGGATCTTGATTTCAGTTCATTAGTTCCATTCTCCAATCAAAGTAAATGCAAAATGCCCCATAGGACAACTCTTTTGACAAGTTGAATGTTCACTGTAATATTTTCCTAAGGAGAGTATATAGAGTATACGACACTGTGAAATTCACTAGTGTTATTAGGACATTGTTGTTATCCCATGGTTTGATTTATGCTGAATTTCCTAAGAAGTTGCAGTAGATAATGGATGAATTAAGGCAATTCAGCCTCTGTGTTGCATATACTAGCTCTATGCTTGGCCCCAAGGATGGGGGGCATGGAAGTCATGTCCCCAGATCTTAGGAAGTGCAAGCTTAGGATGAATACTTGACAAAGTTGGCAATTTGCCTTGGCTTAGAGGCTCTCTCCAAGCCCCAAATTTAATTACATATTTTATATATGTGTATGTGTACACACACATACACACACGTGCATACACACAAACACACACACACACACACACACACACACACGTATAATTTATATGTCTTTCTTGCCCCAAACTCTTAAAACTCCTTGGTCAACTTAGTTCATTGCTGTATGCATTTATGTTGAGAATCTGTCAGAGAAAAAAAAAATTAGTG
>NW_007056710.1:0-771 GCF_000164805.1 Carlito syrichta | reverse complement strand
ATCTGATAGGTGCATGGTGTGGATGTGCATTTCCATGGAGATTGACCATATCAAGCATATTTGTGTATTTGTATCTCTTTGGTACAGAGGCCATCCGAGTCTGGTGCATGTTTTAAAAATTGTGCCATTTGTTTTCTTTCATTTTTTTTTTTCTGAGTTGGAGTCTCACTCTGTCTCCCAGGTTGGAGTGCAGGGGCACGATCATGGCCACCACAGCCCCAACCCACTGAACTCAGGTGATCCTTCTGCCCCAGGCTTCCAAGTAGCTGGAATTACAGGTGCGCACCACAACACTCAGCTAATGTTTTTATTTATTGTAGAGACGAGGTTTCACCAAGTTGCCCAGGATGGTCTTTGAAGGAAACCAGAGCATAAGATGACAAGGTCCTTATGTTTCTTGGCTTGTGTTCATGGAACCAAGCCTACATTTCCTTTGTCTCCCTCGACCTTTTGGTTGCATTTCTATGGATAGCTAAGCTGCACCAAGCCTGGAAAGTACTTATCCTAAGTGATTCCCTTGCACAGACGTTAAGATATGCATAGTTTAGTCATTGATACTTACCCTGCTTGTGTGATTTAATTCAGACATAAACATATATCCTGGGCCAGGTTCAGTGTCTCAGCCTGTAATCCCAGAATTTTGGGAGGCCGAGGTGAGTGGATTGCCTGAGTCCATGGGTTCGAGACCCACCTGGGCAACTTGATGAGACCTCATCTTTAAAACAAATCAAAAATTAGCCGGGTGTGGTAGTGTGCATCTGTAGTTCCAGG
>NW_007056709.1:0-825 GCF_000164805.1 Carlito syrichta | reverse complement strand
AATTCTAACCGCGATATTTTTATAAAAAAGATTAAGGGGAAACCAATGTTTGGTAAATTTGTAGATGGTGGTCCTGTATGCTTAAAATAGGGGATTAATTAAGGTTCATAGTTTTGGAACTCAGAAACTAATGGAAGTTTAGGCATTGAAAACATGGATTGTAGCTGATAATCTTTAAGTGAATGAGGTCACTTGGAAAAGTATGAGAATGGGAAAAGGTGGGCAAAGAGGAGGTTCTGAGGAACACTAAAGGATTAGAATCAGATGAAGAGAGTGTAGTTATGGAGAAATTAGACTCTTGGGGGCCAAGGAAGATGAGTTTCAATAAAAAGAGAGTGTTCCAAGAATTAAATGTTACAAAGTGGTTAATAAACGAAAATGGAGTCCAGGTTGACTTGGCAATTTGGAGTATAAAGGAGTGGAGAATTTTTCTTCCCAGGGTTTGTGGTTTGCCCAATGAGGGATTTTTTTTTTACATAAACAGGAAATAGGGTGCATTGGCCCGCCCCACACTTGGGGATGGAATGAGATTTCTGATTGGTGAGCCTAGACAGGAACTTCTAACCTTTTTTCTGTTGAGAGCTATTTCACCTGTGGCTCTCACTTTCTGGTGTTCTTTTATACTTTGTAACTTTTCAAGGTATGTTCCAGGATGAGGGCTGGAGCTGTTGGCAAGCAGCTAGGAAGCCCATTATTACGGCCCCTCATCTTTTATTAATATTAAAACTGATGACTTGATTTCTTTGTTTTTTTCTCTAATCGGCTTTGATCTTGTGCAGGAAGAATGGTATATTGTACTATTTCCCTTAAACACCATAAAGGAGG
>NW_007056708.1:0-774 GCF_000164805.1 Carlito syrichta | reverse complement strand
TGTTCATGTAGTCAGACTTTTCCCAGCAACATGTACTGAATAGGTTCTCCATTCCCCATTGGGTCCCGGAGGTTCCTTCAAAGATGAGTTGGGTGAGAATTTGAGGATTTCGCTCTCTGTCCTGACCCATCAGCCTATGGACCTTTTCTAGTACCAATAGCAGGCTGTTTGGATTATTGTAAACTTATACTAAAGTTTCAAATGCGGAAAGTGATAGTTCCTGCTTTGTACCTTTTGATAAGGATTCTTTCGGCTCTTCATGATTGTTTTAACTTTCATATGAATTCACTATTGTCATTTCCAGGTCTGAGACGAATGATGTTAACTTATTGGCTTTGTCCCTGTTTCACTCGTTGGCCTAAACGGCTAAATTTTCAATTAAAAGATGTGAGCAAAGTCAGGAAACCACGCATGTCAGCTTGCCATTCATGACATCAGCCTCAGAACTGTGACATCATAATGGGCGGGACCTTGACGACTGAGCAAGCCTTCAGTATCAAGGATTTATGTACAGTGCTCTGACAAGAGCGGAAGACATCGTGGATTTTCATTCCCAAGAATTGAAGGAAGCAAGGTGTTCACACCTATCCGAAAACGTCTTCAGGGGTAAGTGGCCGTTCAAGGATCCAGTGGGCAATGTTGTCTTTTTGTTTTCACGCAGAAGTTATTGAGAGGACAGAAAAGCTCCCACAGTGGGTGGTCCCTGAGGGGGTTCCTCACGATGTAGTCTTTCATTACTATGCTCACAGAGACTTGTTGGAGTTTGGTCATAGG
>NW_007056707.1:0-1090 GCF_000164805.1 Carlito syrichta | reverse complement strand
TCTTTAGTCAGATAGTAAGCACAAAAAGAACAATTTTATTATGATTTTGGTATGCTTCCTCCATTAAAAACTTAAGGTTATATGATTGCAAACTTCGAGAATATAATGAAGAAACTTATACCCCTTTACTAATGAATATAGAAAAGGCCAAAATCACCTCAATTGCTATTTCTAACAATAGGCACAAAAGCAGTGTTCTGTTTAACTTGGTTTTCGCTAAGACTTTGTCATGCCTGTGTACATCAGTGATATTGGTCTGTGGTATTCTTTGTTTGTACTTTGCGTGTGTCTGTCCTGTTTTGCTATCAGAGTAGTTCTGGGCTCATGTAGTCAGTTGGGAATTATTTCTGCCTCTTCGATTTTGGTGAAGAGTTTAAATGAAACTTATATTTGCTTTTCACTTGCTTGGACAAATTCAGCTGTGAAGCCATCAGGCCCTAGGCTCTTTTTTCCTCCCTCTCTCTTTTCTTCCTCTTTCTTTCTGCTTTGTTTTGTTTTGTTTTGTTTTTTGAGTTGGGCTCCCCCTCTGTTGCAGGCTGAAGGGCAGGGCACTGACCATCCTTCTGCTTTGGATCCTCTGCTTTATTTTACACAAAACTATTTGCTGAGTCAAAGATTGAGTGAATGATGAGCCTTCACTCTTCAAGGGAATGTTGGTGCCCGCTGATTACCTAAAGAGGTTACAATTATGAAAATGGCTTAGGTAATCCTATGATCGCAAGACACAGAGTGAAGTAAACACTAATGACGCCACTGGATGGAAATCAGGGGGAAAATCCAAATCGGTTTACTGAAAAGAACTAAAGAAGGCTTTTATTCTCAGTGAAGTGTTCTAATGCTTTCAAATATAACTTCCACATTACTTCCCATAATTTCAAAGAAGGCCAATCCTATCAAGCTTTCCCATTTTCCTTTCGTGCTGCTCCTCCCTATTTCCTCAACCACAATGGGTCGAAGGGCCCACTGTCAAGAGATTCGAGCCTGTGTCCTGAATAATTAGCATACATGGGAGTTCAAATGTCGACTGAACTTCTATGGCAGAATAGCATAGAATAATAATACAGACACTTGGACTTGAATATGTTGTATC
>NW_007056706.1:0-725 GCF_000164805.1 Carlito syrichta | reverse complement strand
CACTAGAGAAATCATAATATACAATGTTCTAGCACCTTACATCCCTATCGCAGTCCATTCTTCTTTCTAACGTTGGTTTCTGATATTCACTGATCTGTTTTGTGTCTTACTGATTTTGTGATTTAGAATCTTATGTAATTTAATAAAAAAGTTGTTTTTATGTCTGGCATCCTTTAGTGAACTTACCACTTAAGAATCATTTGTGGGCCAGGCTCAGTGGCTCAGGCTGTAATCCCAGCACTTTGGGAGGCCGAGGCGAGTGGATTGTTAGAGTCCTAGGGTTTGAGACCCACCCAGGCATCTTGGCGAGACCTCGCATCTATAATAAATCAAAAATAGGACGGGCATGGTAGGACGCGCCCGTAGTTCCAGTTACTTGGAAGGCGGAGGTGGAAAGAATGCTGGACACAAAAGGCCAAGGCTGTGATGGCTGAGAGCATACCACTGCATCCAGTCTGGGTGACAGAGTGAGAATCCAACTCAAAAAAAAAAAAAGAAGAATCATTTATGTTGTGATGAGCATTATTATTTTCTTTTTTCCTAAACTCCTGAGTACTATTTTATCATATGATACAGGTTGGATTCAGTGACTTATGACTGCAACTCCAATATTATGGGAGTCTTATCTAGGAGAATTGCTTGAGGCCAGAAGTTTGAGACCAGACTGATAAGCGTAGCAAGATCCCATGCCTGGAACACACTGGCACCTCTAGCTGTCAGGAAGA
>NW_007056705.1:0-786 GCF_000164805.1 Carlito syrichta | reverse complement strand
GATTTCAGATACAGCTCCGCGGGACCATGTCCGCAGCATAGCAGCTGGGAATGCAGAGGTTGGGAGGAGAGAGTTGGGGCCAGGAGGGTGCGAGGCCACCGTCACTGAACCCTGGGGCTGAGATTAATCCCTGTCTAAATTTGGAAAACCTGGCCAAGGCCCTGGGGCTTTCCCCAGAGAGTTGTACTCCACCCGGAGGTCTGTCTGGGGCTGGGGGGATCATGGGAGCATTTCAGAGAACCAGTGGGAGCATCGGACAGAAGGAGTGAGGGGGAGGCACCGTCACGCACCTTCTCACCTGTCCCTTGTCCTAACTTCCTGCCTCTTCCAATCCCTCATTCCCAGGCCAGGTTTCCCAGCATAGCAGTTCAAGTCGCCCTTTCCAGCTGGTACATGACAAGTGAGTGTTTGCTTCTGCCACGGGGAGGGCACAGGGATGGGAGACTAGCTGGGACCCAGGAGGAGCAGGACCAGGCTGTGGCCAGGGTCACACAGTCATTATGGAAGGGGTGCGATCGCCAGCCCCAGGCACTGGGGGAGCCGCCACCTGCTTTTTTCCAGATCCAGGGCTTCGAGGTCTGGTGACTCACCCCTGGCATCTGCTGCGTGACCGGTGACGCCCAGTGGTGGCCAGACATTCATGGTGCTCATGTCTTCTTGTCTCCCTGTTCTCCATGTAGCACTCTGGCCCCACAGGAGGCAACACCAAAGATCCTGGCCACCCTCTTGTCTGTCGGATTAAGGGTCTTCTTTGCTTTTGCAGGGAAGGAGGGGGAGCTGGGGAGG
>NW_007056704.1:0-1175 GCF_000164805.1 Carlito syrichta | reverse complement strand
AAAATAATTTGAGAGACTCCTGTCTACTATTAATGAGACAGCATTAACTGATACAGCATTAATATAAACCCAGTAGGAAATCTGAGGCACACTTAGGCATACACCAGGGACTCAGGCATAAAATTAGGAAGAAATCCCCCAACACTCAGCTTCTTCCTGTGGAGAGGAAAGTTTGGAACACACATATAGCACTCTAAGTATAAAATTTCTCATGGTTTCGCTTTTAATTCACCCAGTCCCAGAGCAGAAGAAATTAGGCAAATGTGAGTTTCTCTAGACCACAGAGAAAAAAAGGTGGCTTTTTTAAAGGAGGTGTTTCCTCCCCTGGGAGCAGTGAAGAGAAGGACCTTGAAAACAAAACTCCCTGGTTCTTTCCAGCAAGAGTTTTTTCAATCTGTGGCTACTTGGTATCATGACTTCCAACTAACTTACATCAAGATGTTATCAAGGCATAGAACAGTAACATTCCCACAGCCTGAGTTGGAGTTCAGAATTTGATGAGCCTTTACTCTGACTCACCTCAGGTCTACTCATTTCATCTGGAAGCAGTTTGTCCATGCACCAAGTGCCACAACTTCTACAGCTTCCACCTAATAGACTCTCTGCTTTGCCTTTCTGAGTCTACTTGAGACTACAGAAACAAAGAGTTAGATTTACAGTGGAACCACTTCCAGAATAGAACTATTTTTAAAGGCTCAGTGTGTAAGTACAGGCATTTGTCACATATCTTTGCCCCAGCTTAGTACCGATAAAATAGGAGATAGATGCTTATGTTCATCTTCACTGTGAAGACAGAAGGAATCAGAACACACTCTTTACACTCCAATCTTTTCAGCTACATCTGGAAGTTCTGGATTCTACCTTACCAGTCTTGGGGTACTGACAAGATATCTCACATCTTAATCTTTGAGGGATGAACCCAGAACAGATAAAGCAGTTTACAAAAACACAAAGGTTAGAAAGGTACCTTAGCATTTCTAGTCAAATGGATTAGTGAGATCCTTTTCTACACAAGAACTCTCTGACAAAACTAGGAGAGACAGTCTACTATAATGTGCAGAAGCCAACACAGAAAATCAGGCAAAATAAAGAAACATGGAAATATGTTCTAGGTAAAAGTACAAGATGAATCTCCATAAATCAGCCCTAATAAAATGGAGATACTCAGCAGAGAA
>NW_007056703.1:0-1239 GCF_000164805.1 Carlito syrichta | reverse complement strand
TGAGTTGGAGTCTTGCTCCATCAGACTGGAGTGCAGTGGCATACTCCCAGCCACTGCAACCTCAACCTGCTGGGCTCTGGCCATCCTTCCGCCTCAGCCTTCCAGGTAGCCAGAACTACAGGCACGTGCTACCATGCCTGGCTAATTTTTGATTTATTGTAGAGATGATGTCTTACCAAGTGGCCCAGGCAGGTCTTGAACCCACAGACTCAGGCAATCCACTCATCTCGGCCTCCCAAACCACTGGGATTACAGGCTGAGCAACCTAGCCTGGCCCTCCTGAGTCTTTGAACAAGCATCAGAGCAGTGAACCCGGCTATCTGGAAGCACTTGCTGGCAGACTAGAGGACAGGATGGGACAGTAGACTGGAGGGGAAGCCACTGATGGAGGGGTTACTGGAGGAAGGTCCACGTCCAGGGTTTGTGCCTCCTCCTGGGCCTCCCTTAGGGGTGCAGAACTGTCTGTAGAATTCAGGAGTTAATGCCCCCCAGGAGCCACTCCCCAACCACTATGGAAGCTGAGCTGGGAGGCTGGGAGAGGGAGGTGTCTGATTTCCACCATACAGGCCTGCAATCCTGCCAGGGTGCATTCTGCGGCTTCCAAGAAATGCCTTACAAGCTCACAGCCAAGACTGGATAGTATCTTTTTTTTTGAGTCAGGGTCTGGCTCTGCTGCCCAGGCTGGAGGGCAGTGGTACAATCAAAGCTCACTGCAGCCTTGACCTCCCAGACTCAGGTAATCCTTCCACCTCAGCCTCTTGAGCATCTGGGACTGCTAATGTGCTTTGCCATGCCCAACTGAGTCTTTGATTTTTTTGAGAAACATGGTCTCATGGTGTTGCCCAGGCTGATCTTGAACTCCTGGGCTCAAGCAATCCTCCTACCTTGGCCCCCCAAAAATACTGGGATTATAGGCATGAGTCCCTGCGCCCAGCCAGGAAATATGTTTGATCCATCAACATTTCTTGATTAAAAAGAAAGAAACCACTTGAAACTACTTAATATTATTCAGTTTTGCATATCACACCAAAGCCAGCATTATGTTCACTGTGAAACAAAGTATTGCTCTCATTCAACTCAGGAACAAGAAATGTGAGCCTGCTAACATTTCCAGTACTGGTCATTTCTCTAAAGTGCTTGTCAATGCAATCAAATAAGAAAATTAGGCCAGATTTGGTGGCTCAGCCTGTCATCCCAGCACTTTGGGAGGCCAAGGTGAGTGAATTGCCTGAGCCCATG
>NW_007056702.1:0-765 GCF_000164805.1 Carlito syrichta | reverse complement strand
ACCTTCAAAGAAAAACCTCCAGGAAGGGAGTAATTCCTGTTCAAGGCTGAAGTCATTTCTTTCATCCTCCCCCCATACAATTCCAGGAGCAGAGGCTGCTTCTTTTCCCTTCCACAGTTGGAAGAGGCTATGCTCTGCTTCAGGTAATTATTTTTTTGGGAGGATCTTTCAACACGCTTGCCCATCTCATGAAAGGTGATTTGCAAGTGCACCTGCCACACTTCCCTGAGTACTCAGCAGTTTTTACCTAAAATGGCATGACTTCCATGCCCACCCTCCCCATTCACCTGATCTCAAGTGACTTTTTATTGTTTCTCTGGATAAAAAAGTCCTCAAAGGGAAATATTTTGCTGATGTGGAAGAGGTCAAACAAATGAACAAAAGGCAGAAACTGTAAAAGACTTCAAGGTGGACTAGTTCAAAAACTGTTCTGAACAATGGAAAAAGCATCTCAGTAGGTGTATTGCATCAAACAAAGAGTACTTCAAAGGTGTGATTGAAGTTTAAACATGTAAGATTAAATATGTAATAATTTTTTGTAAGTAAATTCCTATATTTAGAAAGGGGCTCCTCTCTTGTACCTCTGAAGAAGAACGTTGCGAGTGTGTCTCTGGCCTTGTCAGCTGAAAGCAAACCACTCCTGGTGGACATTAGGACCAGGTGTGTAGAAAAATCATCCTCCAGATTAGATCAGAAGCTGCACATCAGTGCCAGGGAATGTGTTCATCACTCCAGCCATGAAGCTGTGTCATCTGGCACAGCAGC
>NW_007056701.1:0-1240 GCF_000164805.1 Carlito syrichta | reverse complement strand
CAGAGGAGTTCATTCGAATCCACCGGGAAAGAAACATAGCAATCTCTCTTCTAGGCTACCTGGCCTTTTGCTAACTCAGCACCAGTGGACACTAACCTTGGAGGAAATAACTTTGTCATCTCTCTCTGGCATCTAAGGGACTGAACAGACTGTTCTTGTTTCCAAATGATAGCAGCCAGGTTAGTTGAGAGTGAGTCTGTTTCTAAAGATTTAGGCCTCGCCCGAGATCGTCATCAGCTGCTTGTCCCTGTAAAACTGTTGGGAAGTCTCTTAGAGACTTGTGATGTCTGCCAAGTCCCTACTTTAAAACATAGTGCTAGATAACACCACCGCGTGTTCTTTTGGCCCTGCCCGAGTAGCACACCGCTCACGCTCACAAGACCGGTAAAGCTCTCAACGCCGCATACTTTGCAGGGCATAATGAGGCACGGGAGCTGGCCATTCCCACCCGCTTCAGTCACCTCATTAAGCTCGGTACTTCTCCCGCGGGACAGGTGAAATACCAGGCACACTCTGTGGCGCACAGAGTGAGGCCCGATCACTTTCACCTGTGTCCACACTTTACAACTAGACGTAACTCAGTGACACATAAAGAGTTTTTAACAGATCTGCCTGTTCATAATTTAAAATAAGTAGGAACAGGTCATTTCATTCACAAGTAGAAATAAGTAGGAGCCGGGCTCGGTGGCTCAGCCTGTCATCCCGTGCTTTGGGAGGCTGAGGTGAGTGGATCACCTGAGCCCGTGGGTTCGAGATCCACCTGGGCAGCGAGACCTCATCTCTACAATCGATCCAAAAATCAGCCGGGCGCGGTAGCGCATGCCTGTAATTCCGGCTACTCGGAAGGCTGAGGCGGAAGGGTCACCGGAGCCCAGCAGGCGAGGCTGCGGTGGCCCGGAGCGGCCACCGCACTCCAGTCTGGGCGACAGAGTGAGACTCCAACTCAAAAAAAAAAGAAGTAGGAACAAATCAGGGGCCCATGTCATTTTGTACCCATTTTGCACCCATGTCATCATTTCACATTTACGTGATCTGTTCACTCTGAAAGGGTTTTGTACCAGACCATGTTGAAGGCGTTATTGGAAAGTCCCGGAGCAGAGAAAAGCTTCAGGGAGGGCTGGGGACACTCAGCTTGGAAGAAACCATCAGGGTCCCAGGGATACCTGGCTTTGCTGCTTATGGCTTGCTTGCTTGCTGTATTTATTTACTTATTTTAGAATTCTCCTTGAGGAATGGATCG
>NW_007056700.1:0-840 GCF_000164805.1 Carlito syrichta | reverse complement strand
CAGTGCAGCACACTTTCACACAGCACTTTCCAAGGGAGACGGACATTCGAAACAAGCACAACCAAGGCAGTCAGCTCGTTTCCGTCAATGCGTTTGGCAGATCAATTGTGTATCCTCCCGCACAAAAATTGAAAAGGAGAAACATTTCAGAATGCACCCAGGGAATTCACCAAGTAATGCCTTCTTGCTCCACTGTGGGGTTCCCATCGCCCCCTGGGGGGCAGCGTAGAGCTGCACATGGGCAAAGCGTGTCCTATGAGAGAACTCTTAGGTCACACAGAGGCACTCTGCAGAGCCGAAGTCCAAAGGAGAAGGAAACTGCGAGACTCAGACTCATGTGTTGCAGCATGCACCAAGTGAGAATAACATAGATAGCCCCTAAAGAGCGCTGCACATTTTGAAAAGCTCCTGCCCCGGGAAGATGCACATGCACAACAAGCCTCACACAGGCCGTCTACGCTTATTCAGCAAGGCCAGCGCGAGAGTGACTGCATTTCCTAGCCTAGAGAAACGCCAAGGGGTAAAACGTTTTAGGGCTCAAGCAGAAGGCAAGCAGTGCTTTTATACAAGTGAGTGTGGAGCACTCATTTCACTCAGTCTGACACCATTGACATGCTCATTCCTACATGTGAAGTATCGACATAACATGCTCGGCTATGCTCATTCAAGCCGTACCTTGAGAATCGTGTATTCCACCGTACAGCACACAGGAATCAAACTACTGGAAAACACCTCACAATGCAGTAAACCTTTGACGCGGCATGTCCCAAGCTGATGCACACTCACAGCCAGCAAGCCAAGCCTGTCAGCTCTTCCTCGTAAATGCCAACGGAAGAGAAT
>NW_007056699.1:0-1592 GCF_000164805.1 Carlito syrichta | reverse complement strand
AGTTGTCAGTTTTGAAGCTGTATTATACCATGTATTCAAACGTATTAATAGGAAAAGAAGTTACCTTTAGAGTATTATACACTTCTTAAATATCAATCGATGCATAGTGAACATTTATATATGCAACCCTGAATTGTAATCATCTTTAAAGAAAAAAAAAGATAAAACAAATAAAGTCCATTGCACGTTTTACAGCTTTCATTTACTTATTTATTTTTTATTTAAATTTTTAAAATAAGGTGGGGTACAATTCAGGGTTAGATATACAGACATTGATTATGCAGGGTCCCTGGTTGATGAGTTATGGCCCTCCCCAAGTTTACACTATCCCTCCACTGCCAATCTAACCTCTCCCCATAAAAAGTTTTCCACTACTGCCAATCACTTTCTTATAACAGTATAATTGATTAAGTTCAGCTCATGAGGGAGATCATATGGAACTCTCCTCTTTGTTTCTGTGATAAATCACTGAGAATGACCTATCTCATATCCGTCAAACGTTCTGCATAATCCCTATATGTTGGGAGCCAACATCTATAGCTACATGGCTGAGACCTGTAAAGGCCCATCTGGAAGATCACCTCTGACATAGGATATCAGTTATATCTATAATATTGGCGTGTGATTAGTGACCAGTATGCATACACGGCAGTAAAACTTATAAGTAAATATCAATATGCCTGATGGAAAGTGCACAGCAGAATTATTTTTCTCTGTCTTTCTAAGTTGTTATCCTTTTTCAAGACATTTTTAAACTTCTATTTCCTGTAGACTGGATAGTCAGCTCCTGTTCCCGAAAGCAGTTTCCCCTAGGGCTAAGACTAGAAACTAAATTACCATAAATAGTTTTCGCCTGCCCCTAGCAGGCAGAAGATTTCTTTGTTTCATTAATTACCGAAACTCTGTTGCTTCAGCCCATGGCCACCATCATGGCGGCCATGCATTTCCTTGTTCAAGAGTGTGACAGCTACTATTTGATTTTTAGAGTAGACTTGTTAGAATAAAATATATACATATACAATCATAGTTGCATTTACATTTTATAGTATATTTGAGTAAATTTATGCTTGCTGTTTTGTTTACTTTTGCTACATTATTCAAATATAATAGTTACTATATGATTTATAAAAGAATTAATGATGAGGTATTAGCTTAATAGGATATAGCATAGTATTAAAGTTCAATCATCAGATTATATAAAAATTAAAGTTTAGACATATGAAGCTCATATGAATTATAGTAAAGTTTGGTAGTTTAAGAATAAGTTTTAACTGAATTATAAGGAATTATGTTAAATCATAATAGGTTAATAGTATAACTAACAGTTAAGTTATTTAAGTAAACTTATAGATTATAGTATAGTGTTAAGTTGATAATATTAATCGTTAAAAAATATTAGGAGTCAGTGAACTTGGATTGAACCTAGAGGTAACTTAGAAAGTTTTTTGTATTAATCAGGGTTTAGAACAAAGAGTATAATATGAATGATTTATTGAACATTATAGAAAACACTTTGAACAATCTGTATTGAAATTGTGCACCTGTGACCTTAATGTGGGTTTTGTGATGCACGACAGGCATCATGGAATTCG
>NW_007056698.1:0-799 GCF_000164805.1 Carlito syrichta | reverse complement strand
CAAGGAAATCGTCTACGTAATAAGAAAACTTCCTACAAAAAAAAGCCTGGTCCAGATAGCTTTCCAGCGGAATTCTATAAGACATTCAAGGAGGAGCTGATACCAATCTACTGAAGGTATTCCAGGTGATTGAAAAAGATGGAACTTTCCCCAAATCATTTTACGAAGCCCACATCACATTGATACCCAAGCCAGGTAAAGATCCAACAAAGAAAGAGAACTACAGGCCAATATCTTTGATGAACATAGATGCTAAAATTCTCAACAAGATCCTAGCAAACCAGATTCAGCAATACATCTCAAAAATCATCCACCATGACCAAGTAGGCTTCATTCCTGGCATGCAAGCCTGGTTCAACATTCGTAAAACCATAAATGTAATTAAATACATCAACAGATGTCAAAACAAAAACCACATGATCATATCACGAGATGCAAAAAAAGCTTTTGATAAAATCCAGCATCCCTTCTTGTTAAAAACCCTTGAATATCTAGGCATACGGGGAACATACCTCAAAATACTAAAAGCCATCTACGAGAAACCCACAGCCAGCATACTCCTAAATGGACAAAAATTGGAACCAATTCCCCTGAAAACTGGAACTAGACAAGGATGCCCACTCTCTCCCCTCCTGTTCAACATAGTATTGGAAGTCCTGGCTAGAGCAATCAGAGAAGAGGAGGCAATCAGAGGTATTCAAATAGGAAAAGAGGAAGTCAAGTTATCTCTCTATGCAGATGATATGATTGTGTACCTTGAAAACCCAAGAGAATCTGTCAAAGGCCTCCTTACATTGAT
>NW_007056697.1:0-799 GCF_000164805.1 Carlito syrichta | reverse complement strand
GTCTCCTCAATTTTTTTTAGTCTCTCCCATTGTAGTTTTGATATCTGCATTTGCATTTTTGAGACCCTTCATTGCTGGGGACTTTGCAATTGTTTGTATTCCAAAGTCAATTTTCTCAGTGTCTGCTCTCCCAGGCGTCTGGGAGAGACCCATACTCTTCTTTTGGTTTTTCTTCATTTCTGTAGATTTTTCCCCTTTTACCCCTTTCCCTCCCCCTCTTCAATTCTGTTTTTGAGGGAAGGTGGGGTTGCTTTTATTTCTCTTCTGCAATGACCTGTTCTTCCTTATGAGGGTCTTCTGGTTTTGTTCACTTTTCCCTCTGTTTTACAGTCTGTCTATTCAGCAGTTTGCAGTCTTGGTCCGTTCAGAGAATCTCACAAGTTCACCTATGCCGTCGCCATCTTGCCCCGTCTCCCATATATGTGTGTTTTTAAAACATATATACATATAAGGACTCACACATCTCAGAACATCTGTTATAATCACAGTTTACTGTAGCAGTGAATTTGTTTAATTCTCAGGTCCTGGCTTCCTTGGATAAAATAATTTCTGTTCAGGAAGGAAGTGAAATTGTCAAAATCAGCACTTCATCCTTGACCAGAGACTAGCTTCACGGAAGAGCCCAGTTAACAACAAAACAAAGAGTAGAGCTGTTGTTTGTTGCTGAGTGTGCCAGAAAATGTCCAAGTTCCAAGTGAGTTTTAGATTTATATGTTGATTTCCCCCTTTGGTTTTACAGTGAATTTGAGGAGGTTTGGTAATACTTATAATTAAAGGAATAATATAGTTGTTCTATATT
>NW_007056696.1:0-731 GCF_000164805.1 Carlito syrichta | reverse complement strand
GAATATTTCTGGTGGCTAGACTGTTTGTTATAGTGAGAATAGGTAATGATTAAATTTTGCCTCAAACTTTGACTTACATAAGGAGAAATTAAATGTATAATTCCATGTCCTTACTCTCCCAGGTTATTTGTTGTTTCATTAATAACTAAATTCAATCTTTCTTGTTTCCCTTTTATTATTTATTCCTTTATCATAATTATGATTTTTATATACTTAGACTGAAAAATTAACTGGACAGGTTTATGAGATATTATAACACTTCAACATACAAAACACTTGAAAGGTCTCCCTGGCTAACTCAGGGTCATACTCAGGGGTAAGTCAGGCCATGCTGAGAATCCCTTGGGGCTAGCTTTGCCAGGCTCCTGAGGACAGAAGAAGGTGATGGGTTACTATAAATAACACTAACTTACTTATGCAACTGAGAAAAACGAACATAAATCTTGGAGGTAGGAAAAGCTAATCTACTTCTGATTTTATGTCTCTTCTAGTGCTTCTGCTATGTTTTTCTTTCTTTCCTTTTTTTTTTTTTTTTTTTTTTGAGTTGGAGTCTCACTCCGTCGCCCAGACTGGAGTGCAGTGGCCGCTCCCAGCCACCGCAGCCTCGACCTGCTGGGCTCCAGCGATCCTTCCACCTCAGCCTTCCGAGTAGCTGGAGCTACCACACCCAGCTAATTTTTTTTGATTTATTGTAGAGATGAAGTCTCGCCAAGTTGCCCAGGTGGGTCTCG
>NW_007056695.1:0-841 GCF_000164805.1 Carlito syrichta | reverse complement strand
TACCTCTCCTGTATCCTTGAAACCACAAAGCTTTAGAAGGAATATCCTTAGCTTTCAGAAAGAAGTTTAAATTCATGTAAAGAGTCTTGGACTTCTTGTAAAACCATTTTTGCTGTTTTTCTTTTTGGTACAAGGAAAGGGATGAAATTTGCTTTCGGCTTGACTTTTGCAGAGCCAGAGTTTCTCCTGGCCGGCCAAATAAGAGTGCTCTGGGGATGAACGTGTTGGACTGTGAGAATGCTTTTGGTGCCTTTTCAGTCTACCCATTTAAAAATAACTCAGTCCATCTCTTAGATTTGAGAATCAGTAACAACATGAAGGCAGATAGTGGAAAAATCGCCACACAGACTTGGGGAAATGGTGAGGAGGGGAAAGTGCCTTTCCAAGCACTGTTTCTGGTAGTATGAATTTTCAGTTTGCCCAGATATGGGGAGAGAAAAGAGGGATCTCTAGGGACTCGTCCTTCAACTGTTTCAACTCCAGGCTTGGGACTGTGCTGGGGCCAAGGGAGGACTCGTTGCTGTGGCCAGCTGTCAACTTGTTTGCAGCTCACTTCTCCAGGCCCTTTGGTCTGGAGGAGGTTTAGCTTTGTGCTCCTGTGGCAGTGGCTCTCCCTGCACTCTGTAGGACTCTTCCTAGTGGGTGACATCAGGGCAAGTGGCTACATGTGAATAGTACCAAGCTCTAAGCAGCCCTATGTAAGTTGGAGAGTTTCTCCTTTCCTACATTTTCATTTATAGAACTGGGAGGTTCATCTTTGATGAAGGCAAGTGGTCCAGTGGAGCATTTGCCCTCCTCTTTCTGTAGCACCTCTCTCAGTCAAGCAGTAGCGTGCTTGGTG
>NW_007056694.1:0-1060 GCF_000164805.1 Carlito syrichta | reverse complement strand
CAGAGTAGTTATGGTAATTTTTCAATTTGGTTAATATTTGTGCCGAAGTGTACGTGTAAAAAAATGTCAGTAGATATAAAATAGTACATGAAATAGCAAATAATTATGCTGTGAATATCATTTTGACTTTTCATTAGATGTAAGTGTTCATTTCTTAGACATGAATATTTATTTTAAGCAGGCAGAGGGGCAAAATATGAACAACATGAGATTAGGGTCTATAGATCAGCAGAATTCTTTAAACAGATTTAGCAATATACCTTGAACACATTGTCATGTTTTTAAGCTACAGTGTCTCATTTCTGCAGTTGAGGGAAAGATATTCGTTTATCTGTTGTTTTGAGGATCAAATGACACAATGTATTGAAAAAACCCAGAGTACTATTGACATATTACTATTCCATTCAGGAAGTAACTTAGATAAATAATCCAGCAGGGGTGAACTTTTCATTTTTAGACACTCAACTCAAATCAACATAATGAAAAGTGTGGGTCACAGTGACATTTCCTTCGGTGCTTAACAATAAAATTATGGACCTAAACAATCACTAGAGATGTAAGAAGTTGGAAAGGTAACAGAAAATCTTTAAGTCTTAAACGCCATTTTTTTTCGCAGTTTGTTAATAAGGACAGCAGTCTAACTTTCATGAATTCCAAACCTGGAAATTCCAATATTAAAAATACTTAAGGATCAGCTGTTCAGCTATTTGCATACACGTAATACTTTATTCTTCAGAATGATTCCACCCAATTTCAAAATAATTAGTGATAGGGTATGTCACTGCATTTTTCTATGGTCATGGCTCTTTGTTATTACATTATTTAAGGTTTGGCAGGTGGCCATAGTTGTGTAAAGTTGCATGTCCCCTATTGGTTGTGCATCAGAGGAGGCTGACTGAGTGCCCTTTCAACAATATACTGGGATCCCACCAAACCCAGCCTCAGCAGGGTTCTGAGAGTCCAGCTGGGCAGAGTAGTTGGAGTGTGTGTGCGAGTGTGTGAATGTGAGTGTACAGTACAGAGCAGTTGAGTTGTCACGTGGGCTCGAGCACAAGTTACA
>NW_007056693.1:0-784 GCF_000164805.1 Carlito syrichta | reverse complement strand
TTCATTATTATGTTTATGTCACACTCTTACCAGGCCTAGCTGATTTCACACCTGAGCATATACAATCATTTCTTCACAAAACAGCTAGAGTGATTCTTTTTAAATATGTCAGATCTTCTTGCTTCTCTGCCAAAAACTCCTTAATGGCTTCTCCTCTAATTTGGAAGAAAAGTCAAGGTCAAGGTCTTTACCATGCCCATAAAGCCCTCTTGTTATCTGATATCTCCTTGACCTGGTACTTCTATATGTAGGTGTGTGTGTGTGTGTGTGTGTGTGTGTGTGTGTGTGTGTGTGTAAGCGGTGGTAAAATTGAAATATTATATATGTATATAAAATTTAAAATTATATACTTATGTGTGTGTCTGTGCATATGTGTGAATAGTGAGGTCAAGTGGTATCACTATGTCTCTTTTTCCCTTTCTTTCTCCCCACCCCCAACATTGAGCGCATCTATGATATTTCTATATTGAGAAAGATTTAGAGAGGGAGACGAGGGGGAGAGAATGTTTTAAGCTTACTATACTGCAGTCACATTTGTCCTCTGCATCTTAGGACCTGTTTCCTCCATGGAAACCCTTTGTCCCCAAACAAGTACATGGTTTGCACTCCCACTTTCTTAAGATTTCTAATTTAGTGCCATTGTTCAGAGCGACTTCACTATCAGTCTAAATTAGTCATACTTTTTCCATCACTTTCTGTTGTCTTACTTGATTTATTTTTTTCCATAGCACTTACCGCCACCTGACACATTTTAAATTTACCTATGCTTTCTTCTCGCACAAGA
>NW_007056692.1:0-1158 GCF_000164805.1 Carlito syrichta | reverse complement strand
CCTAATTTCAGACAAAATACCATTTAAGCTATCAAAAATTAAAAAAGATACAGAGGGACACTACATAATGATAAAAGGTTCACTCCATCAACAAGAAATATCTATCCTAAACATATATGCACCCAACATAGGCGCACCAACATTCATAAAGCAACTTCTAGGAAAACTAAAGAAAGACATTGACTCTAACACCATAATAACTGGGGACTTTAATACACCACTCACAACCTTAGACAGATCATCAGGACAAAAAATCAGCAAGGAGATCCGGAACCTCAATGAGACTCTGGACCAAATGGACTTAATTGATACCTATAGAACACTCCATCCAAGGGCCACAGAATACACATTCTACTCATCACCACATGGAACATATTCTGAGATCGACCACATAATTGGACACAAATCAAGTATAAGCAAATTTAAAAGGACTGAAATTCTACCATGCACCTTCTCGGACCACAGTGGAATAAAAATAAACATTGACACCAACAAAGTCCCCCCAAAACCCACAAAGACATGGACACTAGACAGCATGATGCTAAATAACCCCTGGGTCAATGATGACATCAAAATAGAGATCAAAAGATACCTGGAAACAAATGAAAATAAAGAAACATCTTACCAAAATCTCTGGGATGCCTTAAAAGCTGTAATAAGAGGGGAATTTATATCCCTACAAACACACATGAGGAAAATGGAAGGAACAGAAATTCACAACCTAACAAGCCACCTAAAGAAGCTGGGAAAGCAAGACCACAAAAACCCTAATTTCAGCAGAAGAATCCAGATCACCAAAATAAAAGCCCAAATCCAGGACATAGAAGACAAAAAGATAATACAAAAAATCAATGAAACAAAAGGCTGGTTCTTCGAAAGGGTAAACAAGATTGATGGTCCCCTAGCTAGACTGACCAAGAAAAAACGAGAAAAAAACCAAATAAGCATAATCAGAAACACAAAAGATGAAGTCACATCTGACCCTGAAGAAATACAAAAGATCATTAGAGACTACTACGTACACTTGTATGGAAACAAACTTGAAAACCAGAAGGAAATGGAAGACTTTCTGACATCACACAACCTACCTAGGTTGGAACAAGAAGAAATTGAGACCCTAAATAGACCAATAACAATCAAGGAAATCGACCACATAAG
>NW_007056691.1:0-822 GCF_000164805.1 Carlito syrichta | reverse complement strand
GAGGTTGCGTTCAGCTTCAGTGAATTTTTGTTATGATTCTTTCAACACATTTGCCCATTTCATGATAGGTGATTTACAAGTGTGTCTGTCCACACCATTGAATGTTCAGCAGTTTTTGACCAAAAGAAGCAGGAACCTAATGCCCCACCTTCCCTATTCACCTGAACTCATTGTAACCAAATTTTTCTTTGTTTCCCCAGATGAAAAAAGTCCTCTAAGTGAAACATTTTGCCAATGTAGAAGAGGTGAAATAAAAAATGTCAGAGGCACTAGAAGGCACCAAAATGGATGAGCTCAAAAACTGTTTTGAGCAATGAAAAAAGTGTCTCAATAGATATATTGCATCACACAGAGAGTATATTGGTGGTGACTGAAGTCTAAACATGTAAAGACAAATACAAAACATTTTATAAATAAATGCCTTTTTTGAGGTCTCTCCTTTTAGAATTGCTTTGGATATAATTAGTTAAGATGAGGTCATATTGGAGTAATGTGGTTCTCTAATGCAATATGACTAATGTTCTTATAAGAAGAGGAAATCTGGGCACAGACAGCAAACAAGGAATGTACCAGGTGAAGATGAAAACAGAGATGGGGGTGATGCATTTACAAGTCAGAGAATATGTAAACTGCTGGCAAACCCCCAGCAGCTGGGGAAAGGCATGAACCAGATTCTCCCTCAAAGTCCTCAGGGGAAGCAACCCTGCTGACACTTTGATTTGGACTTCCTGCCACCAGAACTACCAGACAAGACACCTCTGATCCTTAAACCTCTAAGTCTGTGGCATTTTGATACAACAACCTGAGCAAACTAACATGTTA
>NW_007056690.1:0-1428 GCF_000164805.1 Carlito syrichta | reverse complement strand
ACAATGCTCTATTATCAAAATTAAACTATTTCTGCGTTCACCCAAAGTATTTGTATATATTGCAAAGCTATTTAAACCCAATGGATATAATTTTAAGAGGGATTATTATATTAAATTATTCCACACCTATGAGTGACAGTGGAATACTGAATACTGAATGAAGAAAAGACAGTTAACTGCTTGAATTCCAAGGCATAGAAGAATGATAAAGAATGAAATGTTATTATTTTATTATAATTATTATTTTTTGAGTTGGGAGTCTCACTCTGTCGCCCAGACTGGAGTGCAGTGGCCACTCCCGGCCACCGCAGCCTCTACCTGCTTTGCTCAGGCGATCCTTCTGCCTCAGCCTTCCAGGTATCTGGAACTACACAGGCACATGCTACCACGCCCAGCTAGTTTTTGATTTATTATAGAGATGAGGTCTCACCAAGTTGTCCAGGCAGGTCTTGAGCCCACGGGCTCAGGCAATCCACTTGCCTCAGCCTCCCAAAGTGCTGGGATTACAGGTTGAGCCACCTAGCCTGGCCCGGATAGCATTTTCATTTGGTAGTATCTGTTCCAGATGTGTGTCTAATATCTGTCAATCTCCATATATTTTACCCATTAAGAGGCTGGGCACAGTTCCCAATCTGGCAAGCTTAGAGAACCTAAGCCAACAAGTAAGAGTCAAAAGCCCAGGGAATTAACAGAGATTTGGACTGAGAATTTTAATTCAATAAATACTGAGTAGATATTATGTTCTATAGCAACAGAATAATCAGATGAGGTTCCTGTCCTGCAGATCTCTTCTTGAGAAGAGACCAACCCATTCACCTGGCTGTAGGTAAGAAAGAAAAGGCAACTAAGATATAATTAGTAGTTAAGATGCTGGGCACTGTTCAGTTCAGTTGCACAAAAACAGCATGAGACATACATTAATTGCTTCCATGATACAGATGATAAAACCAAGGGCTTAAGGGGTAAAGTCTTTGCCCAAGGTCACCCTGAAGGTAACTAGTGAACTCCTGATAATACCCCCTTTGAAAAGACTCCTCAAGAAATGAGGAATGTAGAGAGAGAAAGAAGAAATGCCAGAAGAAGGGAGAACTCAGGACAAGAAACTCTGACTCCACCACCTTAATCTTGTCAATTGCCATCCCCCACTCTGCAGAAAATGACTATATTGGATATTAAGAAACAAGAAATCTAGTCCTAGCTCCACTACAGACTAGTTGTGTGGTGTTGGACAATACCAACAATGGATTCAAGCAAGACATTTGAAATTGTGTAACAACTGAAATTCACTCATGTGAATCTCCAAGTTGGAGTTTCAAGTGATTTATCTGAAGATAGGTGATGATGATAGATGATATAGATAGACAGATAGACACACAAATATATAAATGTTTATGTATCATATATTTACCCTAAATATTAAACTCTTAA
>NW_007056689.1:0-770 GCF_000164805.1 Carlito syrichta | reverse complement strand
CAGAGAGTCCTTTGAAGGTAACTGAAGTTAAACAGGTAAGAATAAATATACAATTTTTTATAAATAAATTCTGAGTTTTTTGGGTCCATCATACACTAACTTCATGGATGAGGCACGTGAAGTCAATAAATTGGTGTTAAAATGGTTTTCAAGTCACATATGTTGTGACAGAAGCAAACAAAAACCAGTCCAGAGCAACATTCCCTCAGATCAAACAGCTTTGGTCTAGCAGAATTCTTCTTTTTTAAAAAAGACTATTTTTTAAGAGCCGTTTTAGATTCACAGCAAAATTAAGAAAAAGGTCCAGAGCTTTCCCATATGCCCGTATGCCCCCTGTCGCCACACTGCACAGCCTCACCCACTACCAGGATCCCACCAGAGTGGTCCATTTATTCAATTGATGAGCCTGTCTGGCCATAGCATAGTCACTCAAAGTCCATAGTTTATATTCGGGTTCACTCTTGACGTTGTACATTTGGGTGGGTTTGGACAAACATCTAATAACATATCTGCCATTAGAGTATCCTGCAGGGTAGTTTCACTGTCTAAAATTCCCTGGGCTCTGCTGTTCACCTCTCCACACCCATCCTGCCCCCAGCCTCTGCAATCCCAAGTCTTTTGATGATGTCTATAGTCTTGCCTTTTCCAGAATCACATATAGCTGGAAGCATACAGTACAAATCCTGCTCAGACCGGGTTCATTCACTTAGGAATATGTGTTTAAGTTTCTTCCATGCCTTTCCATGGATAATTCTTTCTAATATAATTTT
>NW_007056688.1:0-908 GCF_000164805.1 Carlito syrichta | reverse complement strand
CCCACATCTTTTAAAATAAAAAAAATTAGAAAACAAAAATGGCATTTTCTCTGTAGTTAAAGAAACATTAGCCGGGCTTGGTGGCTCAGCCTGTAATCCCATACCTTTGGGAGGCTGAGGTGAGTGGATTGCCTGAGACCGCGGGTTTGAGACCCGCCTGGGCAGGGGAGACCTCATCTCTACAATAAATCAAAAATCAGCCGGGTGTGGTAGCGCATGCCTGTAATTCCGGCTACTGGGAAGGCTGAGGCGGAAGGATCGCCAGAGCCCAGCAGGTCGAGGCTGCGGTGGCCTGGAGTGGTCACTGCACTCCAGTCTAGGTGACAGAGTGAGACTCCAACTCAAAAAATAAAAAATAAAGAAACACTAATGAAACTTGTGACTTTTTAAACTTTTATCAAATATATGGTTGCAAATTATTTTTGCTTTGTTTTCCACTAAATTATTCAATGTTGGTGAGCACATGGAGAAAAGGAATTTTCATAAACCAATGGACTGTTATATGTCTGTTAGTATAAATTTGGGGGCACTCAATTGACCACAGTTATCAAAAGGCTTTAAACAAAGTAGGCCCTGTGTCCACGAATTTCATTTTCAGAGATCCATCCTAAGGAACTAATTGAAGCCTTAGACAAAGATTGAAGTGCATGGCCTCCAACAACATCATTAATTCAAACAATGGAAAAAATCCCAAACCGACTCAATGCCAAGAATGGGGAGATCATTAAATAGATTGCTTCTCAGCCGGGCTCGGTGGCTCAGCCTGTAATCCCGCGCCTTTGGGAGACTGAGGTGAGTGGATTGCTTGAGTCCGTGGGTTTGAGACCCGCCTGGGCAGGCGAGACCTCATTTCTACAAAATATCAAAAAATCAGTCGGGCATGATAGCGCATGCGTGTAATCTGGCTA
>NW_007056687.1:0-815 GCF_000164805.1 Carlito syrichta | reverse complement strand
TCATCAGTGATGCTTGCTGTCCCTTGAGAAAAGATTTTAATCCATGTGTACACTGCCATTTTTCATGGCATTATCCCCATGAAATTGAACTAACATGGCATTGATTTCACTTCCACTCCTGCTAAGTTTAGCAAGAAACTAAATGTTTGTTTGTCACTCTCATTCGAGCTCTGACAATTTCACGATGGCACACCAAAGTGTTTGATAATAATGAACACCCCTCACTCAGCAAGACACAGCCACAGGCCGACACAAACATGGCTGTGAGACACTGATACACCAAGGTTATGAAACCTTGCCAGGTTGTTTGTACAAGGGCTGTCAAGGTAAGTGCACGGTGGCCTGGCCGCGAACTTAATTGTCAGACCACAAGAACCACATGGACCTGGAACTGGATATCCATGCAGACGGCCACATCTGATACTGGTCATAACTGGAATCAGATGGGAGCGCTCACTCCTTTTAGAAGTAGTACTTTTCCCATGTTTCACCAAAATCCCTCAAGTGGCCACTCAGATGCTGTCAGCTAACAAACCAATTGCAAACAGCGCTTGGGAAAGTGGAGCTTCCAAGGCTTGGAAGTCACACGTGGACCGAGGGATGATCAGTTTTCCATCTCTATGATCTCTAAATGTCATTTCACACACAGAGGTCACATACTGAGAATTGAAAAGGGATCCTGAGAGGATACGGATTCTGAGAGGAAGCAAAGTGGCATGACAGAGAGCGAGAAATCAACTCCAAAAAGCAGACTCCACGTTCCCTGTAGAAAGAGTGACCCTGACCTTGAGAGTTGCATCATCGAAACGTTTATT
>NW_007056686.1:0-1544 GCF_000164805.1 Carlito syrichta | reverse complement strand
AGGTTCTGGTTCTTGTGTTCAGCAGAAGGTGATAGGGGTGGGAGTACAGAATCAGAGTGTTCCTTTACTCCAAACTTGGCGAGTGTTTAAAAATAGAAAGAACATATCCTGGCTCTCTCCTGCTCGTGCTCCCTCGCTCTCCTTACCTCTCCTGTTATCCTTGAAAACACAAAGGTTTGAGTAGGAATATGCTTAGCCCTCAGAAAGAAGTTTAAATTCATGCTAAAGAGTCTTGAACTTCTTGTAAGACCATTTTTGCTGTTTTTGGTAAAAGGGAAGGGATGAAATTTGCTTTCAGCTTGACTTTTGCAGAGCCAGAGTTTCTCCTGGCCGGCCAAATGAGAGTGCTCTGGGGATGAACGTGTTGGACTGTGAGAATGCTTTTGGTGCCTTTTCAGTCTACCCATTTAAAAATAACTCAGTCCATCTCTTAGATTTGAGAATCAGTAACAACACGAAGGCAGATAGTGGAAAAATCGCCACACAGACTTGGGGAAATGGTGGGTAGGGGGAAGTGCCTCTCCAAGCACTGTTTCTGGTAGTATGAATTTTCAGTTTGCCCAGATACGGGGAGAGGGAAGAGGGATCTCTGGGGACTCGTCCTTCAACTGTTTCAACTCCAGGCTTGGGACTGTGCTGGGGCCACGGGAGGACTCGTTGCTGTGGCCAGCTGTCAACTTGTTTCCAGCTTGCTTCTCCAGGCCCTTTGGTCTGGAGGAGGTTTAGCTTTGTGCTCCTGTGGCAGTGGCTCTCCCTGCACTCTGTAGGACTCTCCTAGTGGGTGACATCAGGGCAAGTGGCTACATGTGAATAGTACCAAGCTCTAAGCAGCCCTATGTAAGTTGGAGAGTTTCTCCTTTCCTACATTTTTTTACTTTTCATTTATAGAACTGGGAGGTTCATCTTTGATGAAGGCAAGTGGTCCAGTGGAGCATTTGCCCTCCTCTTTCTGTAGCACCTCTCTCAGTCAAGCAGTAGCGTGCTTGGTTCTAGGTATGGAGTGGTGAGCATGAAAGGGCCTGATTCTCATCCTTATGGAAATTGAGACATTACTAGAATAATTACCTGACTACATATTAAGTTGCTCTGAAGGAAAGGTGTATAGTACTCAGGGAATGAAAGATAGGATTGAATTTGTCCTGGTTAGGGAAGTCAGGAAAGGCTTCTTGGAGGAAGGAACTTTGGAGCTGAGGGCTGCAGAGAGAGTTGGTATATGATGGCAGGTAGAAGTAGAGCATACTCCAGGAACTGGCAGAGGCCAGGGCAGCTGGAACCCAGAGAAAGGTGAGAGGCCAGACCCTGTAGGATCTCTCACACCTTGGGAAGGACTTGGTTGGGTCTTCATCTCCAGATCTCTGGGAAGTCATCAGAGAGCTCACTGCTGGTGTTGATATGATTGAGTGTATAACTGACTGGACAGACAAAAATGGATGTGGAGAGTTCAGAGAGAGGAAGTGGTGGTTATCCAGGCCATTGGGGTGTTTGGTTAGGGGTTCCTGATAGTGATTGGAAGGAGTAAGCAGCATGGAGAAATGCCTAGGGGT
>NW_007056685.1:3018-3810 GCF_000164805.1 Carlito syrichta | reverse complement strand
GACAGCTTGTTCACTCAAGCTGTCCTCCACTTTTTCCCGGGAATCCCTTCTTCAGGGAAGTCCTTGGGAATAACTGCTATTTTCTGGACGAAATTCGTTATCAAGGTTCTTGGCCGCATGTCCTCACGAGGTAAAATCGTCTCCACTAATCTGGTCTCATTCGGTTCCTTCTGATGAGCCTAGCGGCCTCTCTCAAAAGGAGGCAGCACAGCAGGATGCTTATCTGGGTCCTTGATGAAATCTTGGTCTTGTCTCTACCGAGGTGTTGCCTGAAAAGTCTTGCACAATAGAGTTATGCTGAAGCCCTTCGTAGGTGACAGGAGTGCATACAGGCATGAGAGGGAGGATGGTCCTGACATTGCTCTAGTTGTGGAGCACTCTAAGGTGGATAGGCTATCCAGGGGAACTCCACACCTTGGAAGCAGTTCTCCATGAAATAGGCAAATTCGATTGTAATGTCTTCACCCCTTCCACAAAAGCCGGGCACATGAAGCACACCTTCCCTACCACAAAATCTCTGTTTGTGTCTCTCAGTGAAATATTCTGCCTACGCTGGACGGATGGCCCGCACCATGCTGTCAGCGTATGACTGGGGTTGGTATGAATGACCATAATTCAGAAGGTCATGGGGGCCGCTTAGACATGGGACTCTCAGTTTTGGAGGCAAAAGGAATTCAGAACCAATATGAGGACCTTTTCTCTTCAGACATATACAAGAGTAGAGCAATGAATGTCCACGGACGCACTAAGCCTGGTGTTTGATGATGTCCGGGTCTCCTCTGCACTCAGGGA
>NW_007056685.1:0-1662 GCF_000164805.1 Carlito syrichta | reverse complement strand
CTGGATTCCTGCCATGAGAGGGCAAACAACTCAAAAATTACTGCCTACATTTTTCATATCGCTACGTTTCTTCACAACTGAAAATATGAGAACACACGGGTGAAATCCCTTGCAAAATGCCCCATAACTAAGCTTTGCTACGGAAATCCATCTCTGAGAAGGAGGAACTCTTTATCACGTGAGATAGTAAGTGAGGCATATCCAAACTGTATGATAAGTATCCTGTTTGGAAGTGACTCCATTCATGAAAGAACTTCTGTCTCAGCCTACTGGATGGATTCCCCACGAGTAGGTATGTAATATCATCATTATGTGAATGAACCGATTGTATGAGACAGCAAAATTAGGGGGATATTCAAAAGCTTCATCACCCAAGCGGTCCTCCAGTTTTTCACAGGGATCCCTTCTTCAGAGAAGTCCTTAAGAATAACTGTTAGATACTGCACTAAGGATGTCATCCAGGTGCCTGGCCTCATGTCCTCACAAAGTCAAATCGTCTCCAGTAATCTCTTGGCATCCATTTACTTCTGAGGAGCCCATGGGCCTCTTTCAGATGGATGCACCAAAGGAGGGTGTTAAGCCGGGTCAATGATGAAATCTTTGTCTTGACTCAAGTGAGGTGTTGTCTTAAAAGTCTTGTGCAATAGAATTATGGTGAGGACCTTCTTAGGGGACAGGTGTGCATACTGACGTGAGAGGGAGTATTCTACTGACATTGCTTAGTTCTGTGGCACCCTAAGGTGTTCGGGCTATCCAGGGGAACTCCACCCAGAGGAAGCAGTACTCCATGAAATAGGCAAATTCGATTGTAATGTCTTCACACCTTTCACAAAAGCTGGGCACTTTAACCATGCATTCCATGCCACAAATTCTCTATGTGTATCTCTCAGTGAAATATTCTGCCCACGCTGGATGGATGGCACGGAACATGCTCTGACAGAGCATAACTGGGATTGAGATTCATGACCACAATTGATAAGTTGCTTGGGCCACTTAGGCAAGGTATCCTGAGTTGTGGAGGCAAAAGCATTTCTGAACCGTATGAGTCCCTTTCCTTTTGAAACCAGTATGAGACTGGAGCAATGAGGGTCCAAGGATGCCCTAAGACTGGTGTTTGATGATGTCCATGGTCTCCTCTCAACTCAGGGAGAAGAGGACTTTGTCGAGCATGTGACAAACTGGAGAGGCAGGCCATGAATACATACTAAAGCATTCTTACGCTCAACTTGTGCACAACTCACGCCTTAGGGGCACATCTTCTGAGGAATCAGGTAATGTGGAAGGGTGATGCAAATAAGGAGAGTGGGCTCCAGTCACATTCACAGGGAAAACATTATAAGAAGTAGATACGATATCCACTTGTGAATTCATCAAGAGTATAGAAAGCTCAAGCGGCGAAAACGCACTGACTGAAAGCAGCAGGCTAGACAAAAGCATTCCAAATATTGGCCATTAAACCCAGTTATTACACTGTAGACCGCTTGATAGCTTGAGATTTCAGAGGACACGCATCCAATATGGACCACCCTGAACCCTGGGTATGCTGTGTTCTTTGGGTCCTGATCCATGGGGATCGCACACTTTGCCAGAAAACAGGTGCCAACTGATACGTATTGTCTCATCAGGATGTATTTCGCATAAAGGTCTGTGGGAAGTGGCCTC
>NW_007056684.1:2923-3841 GCF_000164805.1 Carlito syrichta | reverse complement strand
CTCCACGTGTAAGGGTGATCACTTATCTCTGGTTTTTTCACTTAACAGTTTCACTGAGCATAACTACTGCAAGTTCATCCCTATTTTTACCAATGGCAGTATTTCACTCTTGTGTATGGAGAAATAGTACTCTGTTGTATATATCTGCCCCATTTTCTTTATCCACTCATGGATTGATGAATGTTTATGTTGATTCTACAGCTTGACTCCTGTGATTAGTGCTACAGGGGATATAGGATTGCAGAAATCTTCAACGTACTGATCATATTTCCTATGAAAATATACCCAGCAGTGAGGTGCCAGGTCACACAATAGGGCTATTTATCGTTTTTTGAAGAAACTTCTACAGTAATCCACAATGGCTGTACTAATTAACATTCCCACCCACAGTGTGCAAGGGTTCCCTTTCTCCACACCCTCAACAGCACTATCTTCCATCTTTTTGATAACAGTCATCCTAGCAGGTATGAGAGTATAACTCATTGTGGTTTTAATTTGTATTTCCTTGAGGATGAGTGATATTAAAGACATTTTAATAGATCTGTTGGCCGTTTGTATGTCTCTTCCTTTGAGAAATGTTTATTCAAGTATTTTTGCCTGATTTTTAAAGTGGCTGTTTTCTTGCTATTGGGTTGCTTGAGTTTCTTATATATTTTGGACATGAACTGCTTATCAGATATATGGTTTACAGATAATTTCTCCCAATTTGTAGTTGCTTCTTCACTCTGTCAATCATATCCTTGGCTGGGCAGAAGCTTTTTAATTTGATATAATCCCATTTACCTATTTTTGGCTTGTGTTGACCATGTTTTGAGGGTAATATGTTGAAAGTCATTGCCAAAACCTATGTTGTTAATATTTTCTTGTATGTGTTTTCTTCTAGTATTTTATAGTTCCAGGTCTTAAATTTAAGTCTTT
>NW_007056684.1:0-936 GCF_000164805.1 Carlito syrichta | reverse complement strand
GAGAGGAGCAGAGGGGCTGGCAGAGACCCACACATGAGGCCAGTGGTCAATTCACTGACAGTTAAGGAGAGTGAGTAGTAGTACCTGATGGCTGAAAGAGTGAGTGCTTCGTGTGGTCACTTCACTCCCAAGGGTCCTGCTGATGTTCTGAATTACATACAGATAGACTAAAATAGTTTACTAATTTTTTTTTCTTCTGGTACAAATAATTTGAATACAATTTAAGAAAATACAAAAATTTACATAAGAGAAATCATCCTTTCATTCAGATTTGACCCTTGGCAATATTCCTATATTTTTGTTAGACATGTAAATATAATCACAAATAAAGATCATATTTTATGTTCTGTTTTGTTCCCAGACTTTTTCAATCAAAATGATACCCTAAACATTTATTACATTATTTACTGTTTTTAGAAATTTTCCAGCCTTTTTGAGAAGCAATCTATTTTTTTTTTGTTTTTGAGTTAGAGTCTCACTCTGTCGCCCAGACTGGAGTGCAGTGGCCGCTCCCGGCCACCGCAGCCTCGATCTGCTGGGCTCTGGCGATCCTTCCGCCTCAGCCTTCCGAGTAGCCAGAATTACACGCATGCGCTATCATGCCCGACTGATTTTTTGATATTTTGTAGAAATGAGGTCTCGCCTGCCCAGGCGGGTCTCAAACCCACGGACTCAGGCAATCCACTCACCTCAGTCTCCCAAAGGCGCGGGATTACAGGCTGAGCCACCGAGCCCGGCTGAGAAGCAATCTATTTAATGATCTCCCCATTCTTGGCATTGAGTCGGTTTGGGATTTTTTCCATTGTTTGAATTAATGATGTTGTTGGAGGCCATGCACTTCAATCTTTGTCTAAGGCTTCAATTAGTTCCTTAGGATGGATCTCTGAAAATGAAATTCGTGGACACAGGGCCTACTTTGTTTAAAGCCTTTTGATG
>NW_007056683.1:0-999 GCF_000164805.1 Carlito syrichta | reverse complement strand
CACCTTCCACCTAATTCCAGTCAGAATGGCCATCATCAATAACTCAAAAAATAACAGTTGCTGGAGAGGATGTGGCAAAAAGGGAACACTTCTACACAGTTGGTGAGTGTAAACTAGTGCTTCCTCTGTGGAAAACAGTGTGGTGATTCCTAAAACTTCTGAAAATAGACCTTCCATTTGACCCTGCAATCCCCCTACTGTGAATATAGCCAGAAGAATTCAAATCACTCTATAAAAAAGATACCTGCACACGTATGCTTATCAAAGCATCGTTCACAATAGCAAGAACATGAAACCAACAGTGCTGTCATTAAAAGAGGATTGATTTTAAAAATGTGGTACATATACACAGTGGAATATTACACAGCCATAAAGAAGAACAAAATCATGAACTTTCACACAACCTGGAAGGACTTAGAGTCTATAATAATGAGTGATCTTTCACAGAAACAAAGAAATGAGTATCACATATTCTCAATCATAAGTGGGCTTGAAAAACTATCATAATACTATAAGAAAAGAATTGACAGTAGGGAGAATCTGCGTGGGGTTGTCAGGTGGGGAGGTGGGATTGGCAGTAGTGGGAATCTGCCTGGGGAAGCGGGGGCATGCCTCATCAACAAGGGTACATGCACAATGAATATTTGTATACCTAATCCTGAATTGTACCCCAAAATTTTAAAATAAAATATTTAAAATTTAAAAAAAGGAAAACACACAAGTCTATAACAATAATGCAAAATTACCCAAGGGAAATGATGTGGGCAGGTGCTAATCTAATGCTACAAGGACTAATACTATTTCATTCCAGTTAGAGAATTTTGTGTGAACAAGAAAATAATTACAATATACAATACAGTGCATATTCTAATACGATTTTAAAATTATGTAAATTTATTCAGTTAAACAAACAAATATGTATATCTCATAGGAGTAGCTTCTTAAATCACATATTTGATATGTCATAAATATGTGAATATTTTATTGTTAATAAAGACC
>NW_007056682.1:0-444 GCF_000164805.1 Carlito syrichta | reverse complement strand
TTCCAGGCTCTGAGCAGGGAGGGAACTCAGGGACCTGGGACAGATCCACCTCAGCCCAGTCCCTTGGGGCCTTTGCCAGGACAGGCCCTAGCAGGAAGGGACCAGATTAGGCACCCCACAACCCGGATGCTTGTCCCCTTGACCCTTGGTCTCTGTATCTTTGTTACTGTACCTGCGCCTCCAGTGTGGGGAAAACACCAGGAGGACAAGGGCTGCCCCAACAAAGTCTCTGATCTCAGCAGAGGCAGGGTCCCAGCCACACCTGCTCTCTTGCCGCACTCCTGACGACCCTTCCTCCTGGAGGCTGACCCCTCCCCTGGACTGGGCCGAGGACTCTCACTGGGCACTGTCCTTGGCAGGGCCCTGGCCTAACCATGCCATGAGGGTGTGGGCCAAGCCTGTTGAGGGGCTTAACCCCCACTGCAGCCTGGCCGGGACCCCTGG
>NW_007056681.1:0-1500 GCF_000164805.1 Carlito syrichta | reverse complement strand
TTGCTTTTTTGCTATTTTATTTCTTAGCTCTGATAAACAATCTTAAGGAGTAGGACCTCTCAAAAATATATCATCAGATTGGATTTCTATTGAGAAGACACCTCATTGACACTACTGGAGTTTTGTGATGGCATCATCTTCCAATTAACCATAATAGCACTGTTGGTCAGGTGCATAGGGCTGGGCCTCTTCAAGCACTGCATGTCCTCGGCCCTTGATGAACCAGATGCTTATTTACCTCTTCTTTCTCCAACACACCCTGTGCCTTTGCCTCAAATTCTCTCTGTTGACTTGAAGCCAATCCAGTGCAATGGAAACGGCAGCCAAACTTCCCCACATTATCCTTTGAGTAGCTGGAGGTCAAGTGCCCTTCAGAGATTGGTGACCATAAGCTCAGAGGCAATGTGGAAGACAAAGTAAGTGATGTGTCTGTGATATAGCAAGAAACAGAGGGGTTGTGTGTTTTCAATTGTGGATCACAGACTTTCATCCTCTTCACATATGTGCCTTTAACAGGGTTATCCCACCCTACTCTCCTAAGGGTGGGTGTGCCCTTTCTCTGGGGCCTGTGGGGTGGACTGGACTGGACTCATCCCAGGAGGCAGCATCTTCATGCATCCTGATACCATGTGGCATGTGGTCCAGCCTCCCCTTGTACCAAAGGTGCGGTCTCCTGGGACCCATCTCTTGTAACATGGAGCACTGTGGAGAAGAAAAGTTATAGACATAACTCGCCCAAGCAATGCTGGTCTGTCTGGCAGGTGGGCCCCTCTTCTGTCAGCTGGAGAACTTCAGGATGCCTTCTTAGGGAGGGGCAAGGCCACTGTAGGGGATGGAGTTTCAACAAGAACATCCTGCTCATTTATCTGTAGAGTGCTTACAGCCGGGGGTGTGTCTACCAGCTCTCTGCCAGCACGTGGCTTTGTGGGAAGGTTGACCCCTCCCTGGGGCTGGTTTCTGACATGGACTGTATTGACAATGTCTGTGCAGACCACCATGAACTGTGAGGTGAAGGGCTATGTTGTGGGACAATCAGGCTCCATTCCATCTCCCATTACACTAGGTCACATGGACATCTGAGATAAAGCAGTCATCTGGCTTGTTGGGGATTTTTCAGATTTTAGTACTGAAAGTTCTGAGCCCTCAAACTCCTCCATCCCAGCAAGTCAGGACGGCTAGTCACCCTTTGCATTCCAGTCAGTGTGAACTAAGTTCTTAGGGTGTTCCCAAAGAAGTGTCCTTTGCTCGTTTGGTTGGCTGCAACTTAATGCTCAGGAGATAACTAAGCCACTTATCTCCCATACATTAATGTCACTTAGACAGAACTCTAGCTTTGAGTCAGGGGTGGAGGACTCTGCCCAGCAGGAGGTTTTTCAGGCCCAGGTACAAGCATCTGCTATAGGAAGAAACCCCCATATGGGTTCATGTGAGGCAGGAAGGGCAGAGAAGTTTGCTGTGGGCTGAGCCCAGGAAAACATCTATGATGTCTGCCTCTGGGCT
>NW_007056680.1:0-985 GCF_000164805.1 Carlito syrichta | reverse complement strand
TATGCTGCGGGACATGGTCCCGCGGAGCTGTATCTGAAATCGCGGGGCTGCTGCAGACCAAGGCCTTGTCTCAGTGGAGTGGCCCTGTGGAAGTTGAGGGCCATGTGGCACCCCGTGGGGTGCGCCCACATCCAAGAAGGAGGGTAGGTTGAGCAGGAAGCCCTGCGCAAAGAACACACCATTGGTCCAGTTGGAGGACAAGCCGATGTGGCAGGTGTACAGTTTGTGAATGGGCAGAAAGGCTGATTGCTGGAGCAGCGCCCGCGAGGGCCCGTGCGGGTCTGTAGGGTCAGTGGGTGGAGGCAGTGAGGTCTTGGGTGTGACTCCATCAGAGGCCAAAGAGGTACTGGGGCTCTTGGCAGTCTCCATCAGAGCCCAAATCTTGTACTTGCTATGGGACGCTCCCTGCAGGGCCCCCGCTGCAGAGCTGGGGCTCAGCAGGCACATACTGCTAGGCTCCAGGCTCCCCTTAGTGGAACCTAGGGGCGAGTCTTGGGACTTGAGCTCCTCAGCCATTGCCAGCTGCGAACCTGAGTCCTGAGCATGGGATGTGTGCACAGTTCGGTCTTGTCTTCATCGTCTTTGTTGTTCTGGTCGCCATCATGTGGATGTCAGTTCTCTCCAAATCAATCTCATTGTCGTCCTTGGCCTTCTCTGGGTCGCCATTGGTGTCACTGCTAAAGAGGGCACAGTCCTCCTGGTCCTTGCTGCTCACATCCCACGTCACCTTGCTTTTCTTCTTGAGGCACCAGCGTGCGTTGGGGAACCAGGTGGAGACATGCGTGAGGGTCATCTTGGTGATGATGCCTAGCATCACCTTCTCGTCCTTGGTGGAGTAGCATTTCTTGCAGTGTTCCTTCAGTGAGGCCTTGAGTATGCTGTTGCTCTTGTGTGTGCGTTCTTGGACCACCCGGGGGTCCCCATACTGGAACTGGCCATAGAGGTTATAGGCAGGTGCATTGTGCATGACAAAGGTGGCCTGGTC
>NW_007056679.1:0-817 GCF_000164805.1 Carlito syrichta | reverse complement strand
TTCTTTTTTTTTTTTTTCACTGCAGGCCCATATTTATGTTACGCATCCAAATTTCCCTGCATAGTGAATACAGCACATTTTACTTGGATAATGTTAATGCTTCAGGTTTAGAAGGCCAGGAACAAGCTCATTATATATATTTTCTTCTTTGCTAAACTTGTGAAAGATTGCCAGCCAAATTTAAAATGTTAATTTTTAAAATGTTAAAATGTTAATTTAATCAACTGTAGTTAGCAGAGTGCAATAACTAGACATTGAACCCCTGGATAAGAACCGATTACCTATTAAAAGAGGCTTGAACTTGACAACAATTCCTGAAGAGGCACACAAGTCATGAAAAGACACTTTAAAAAAATTTACTGTGACTTTTAAAGGTTAATTATATCCAGTTTGTCTTAGTAAAAATTCAAAACTTTATTAGTCATAAGTATAACCAACTTAAAAAAATAAAATCCATTCTTATTTTCTTTCTCTATCATCATTTCTCAATAACGATCTTTAAAATTTGATCATTTGTTGTGCACACTAACACTTTTTTTTTTTTTTGAGTTGGAGTCTCACTCTGTCACCCAGACTGGAGTGCAATGGCCACTCCCAGCCACCGCAGCCTCGACCTGCTGGGCTCCAGCCATCCTTCCACCTCAGCCTTCCAAGTAGCCAGAATTACAGGCATGCGCTACCACGCCCGGCTGATTTTTTGATTTATTGTAGAGATGAGGTCTCGCTGCCCAGGCAGGTCTCGAACCGGCAATCCACTCACCTCAGCCTCCCAAAGGCGCGTAATTACAGACTGAGCCACTGAGCCCGACTACACTAA
>NW_007056678.1:0-673 GCF_000164805.1 Carlito syrichta | reverse complement strand
AATCTGTCATCAGGCTACCTTTTTAGGGTCATTGTTGGCCACTGTTCTCTTCCACTTTCCTGGATAGTTTAATTCCTAGCTGCTATGAATTAAGTCCAGGACACACTTTTTCACACTGCTCTATCACATTTTTGTACAAAAATACCAGCCTGTGCTCAGATGCGGAGGTCCAGTCTCCGCTGATCAGGGTCTGAGTTGGGGGGAGAGAATGAGAAAAAAAAGAGACAGAGAAACAGCAGGATTGGGAGGGTCCTCTCCCAGGTAGCTGAGAGAGAGAAAGAGAAAGAGAGAGAACTTTTCAGTTTTATCCCATGCCTCTTGTATAGGACAAATTTCTCACAAAGGAAGGCAAAACCATACAGGCAGGATATGTTAATATCTGAGTTAAATCACACAAGCAGAGTAAGTATCAATGACTAAACTATGCATATCTTAACATCTATGCTAAGCAAGGCAATCACTTAGGATGAGCAGGTTTGGGGGCCAGACTTGGCACCCCTTGGCTATCCATAGAAATGCAACTAAAACATCAGGGAAGACAAGGGAAATGTAGGCTTAGTTCCTTCAACATAAGTCAAAGAACACAAATCTTGTCAGCTTGTGTTCTTGGTTTCCTTCACTCAGAATGTTATTTGATTTTAATTCTCTTTAAAGTTAACACAGATGTTGGTCC
>NW_007056677.1:0-835 GCF_000164805.1 Carlito syrichta | reverse complement strand
TCCTGTGGGTTTCAGGTTTGTATAGGAATTGGATGCCAGTTCCGATTTCCATGAGAGTATTGCCTTTTTTTCTAAGGTCTTATGGTTGAGGTTTTACATTTAGTTCTCTGATCCATTTGGAGTTAACCTTTGTGCATGGGGATAGATAGGGGTCCTGTTTCAATCTTCTGCATGTGGTCACCCAATTTTCCCAGCACCATTTACTGAATAGGTTCTCCTCTCCCCATTGGTAGGTGGTGGGGGCTTTGTCAAAGATGAGTTGGTTGAGAAATTGAGGTTTTGCTTCTGGAATCTCAATTCTGTTCCATTGATCTATATGCCTGTTCCTGTACCAATACCAAGCTGTTTTGATGATTGTAGCTTTATAGTAAAGTTTGAAATCTAGTATTGTGATACCACCTGCTTGGTTTTTTTTTTTCTGAGGATTGTTCTGGCTAATCTTGGACGTTTGTGTTTCCATATGAATTCCTGTGTTGTTTTTTCTAGGTCTGAGAAGAATGTTGTTGGTAATTTAATGGGTATTGCATTGAATTTGTAGATTGCCTTAGGTAAGATGGACATCTTCACAATATTGATTCTTCCGATACATGAGCATGGGATATTTTTCCACTTGTTCGTGTCAGCTTTGATTTCTTTGAGCAGTGTTTTGTAATTTTCATTGTAAAGGTCTTTCACGTCTCTGGTTAGGAAGATGCCAAGGTATTTCATTTTTTTTGTGGCTATTCTGAATGGAACTGTGTTTTTTATTTGGGTTTCTGTTTGTTTATTATTGGTGTAGAGAAATGCAATTGTCTTTTGTAAATTTATTTTGTATCCTGAGACTTTGCCAAAGGCT
>NW_007056676.1:0-594 GCF_000164805.1 Carlito syrichta | reverse complement strand
TTGCTTAAGCCCGCGGGTTCGAGACCCGCCTGGGCAGCGAGACCTCATTTTTACAATAAATCATAAAATCAGCCGGGCGTGGTAGTGCATGCCAGTAATTCTGGCTACTTGGAAGGTTGAGGCGGAAGGATCGCCGGAGCCCAGCAGGTCGAGGCTGCGGTGGCCGGGAGCGGCCACTGCACTCCAGTCGGGGCGACAGAGTGAGACTCCAACTCAAAAAAAAACAAACAAAAAAACATATCTGACATTTTATGTTTAAAGTAGCAATTTTTAGGTAATCTATATTGGGATTTTTAAAAACTCACTGTAAGAGTCTCTGACTATTTTTTTTTAAGATGTGGGGTACAATTCAGGATTTGGTATACAAATGTTCATTATGCAGTTACCCTTGTTGATGAGGTGTGTCTCTCCCTCCCCTGGCGGTTTCCTCCTACTGCCAATCCCTTTCTCATAGTATTATGATAATTGTTCAAGGTCCACTTATGAGTGAGAACATATGATACTCTGTTCTTTGTTTCTGTAATAGAACAGTCTCTGACTTTTAAATGGCATATTTTAATTGTATATTTAGACCAGTCACATTTAAAGTGATTG
>NW_007056675.1:0-784 GCF_000164805.1 Carlito syrichta | reverse complement strand
CGTCTAATCGACCAAGTTATATGCCTCCTAACAAGTCAGCCGTGTAGTCAGCCAACGAGTTAAACCAGCTAACTAGTGGACCGACTCATCATCCAACAAGGTAAGTCACCTAGTTAACTTGTTAACCAACTAGTTAAGCCAGCTAATTTACTCATTTATCAACTAGTTAAAACAGGTAGCTAACTCGTTAACCAACTCGTTAAATCAACTAGCAATCTCGTTAGCCAACTAGTTAAGCCAGCTAACTAAATCTGCTAGCTAAACAGTCAGCTAGCTCACTAATTAGCTAACTATTAAGTCAGCTACTTAAGTCTGCTACCTAACTAGTTAGCCAATTAGTTAAGACAGCTTGTTATTTAGCTAATAAAATAGTTAGATAACTTTTTAATTCAGGTAGCTAAGTCAGCTAGCTAACAAGTTAAGTCAGCCAGTTAAGTCAGCTAGCTAGTAAGCTAGTTAAGTCAGCTTTCTTACTTAGTCAGCTGGTTCACACTGCTAGCTTGCTAGTTAGCTAATGGGTTAAGTCAGCAGGTTGAGTCAGGTAGTTAGCTACTTAACTGAAGTGTTAAGTCAGCTGGTTGAGTCAGCTAGCTAGCTAGTTAGCAAACGGGATTAGTCAGGTGGTTGAGTAGGCTAGCTAGCTAGTTAGCTAACGAGTTAAGTCAGCTGGATGTGTCAGATAACTAGCTAGTTAGCTAACAAGTTAAGTAAGCTGGTTGAGTCTGCTAGCTAGCTTGTTAGCTAGTTAAGTCAGAAAAATAAGAAAGCTAGCCAGCACGTTAGA
>NW_007056674.1:0-858 GCF_000164805.1 Carlito syrichta | reverse complement strand
CAGAGTACAACAATTTTTTATGTATATTACTGCATGTTTTTTCACCTGAATATAATTTACACTTGGAAATTTGAATTTCATATTTGGTCGTCGAAGAGTTTGGTTGTCTACCATTTAAGGCAATGAAACATTCATCTTTAATAACTAGCAGGTTTCAGTAAAATGTTCGTAAGGCCATAGTTCCATTCCAGCAAATAACTGTTCAGATTTCTCTGTACCGTGGGCTCTGGCCTGAGTTGGAGTCTCACTCTGTGATCCGCACCCGAAGGCAGTGGCCTCTCCCGGCCACCGCAACCTCGACCTGCTGGGCTCCATTGATCCTTCCGCTTCAGCCTTCCGAGGAGCTGGCATTACAGGCATGTGCTACCACGCCCGGCTGATTTTTTGATTTACTGTAGAGACGAGGACTCCCCAAGTTGCCCAGGTGGGTCTCGAACCCGCGGGCTTAGGTTATCCACTCCCCGCAGCCTCCTAAATCGCAGGATTACAGGCTGAGCCACGGAACCTGGCTTTTTTCTGTTATTGTTTGGAGATGGAGTCTCACTCTCTCGCCCACACTGGAGTGCAGTGGCCGCTCCCGGCCACCGCAGCCTCGACCCGCTGGCCTCCGGCGATCCTTCAACTTCAGCCTTCTAAGTAGCTGGAAACACAGGCGCGTGCTTCCACGCCCGGCTAATTTTTTGATGTATTGTAGAGATGATTCTTGCCCATTTCTCTTTTCTAATGTGATCTTTGTGTGCGATCTAAAAACTCCAATTTCGTATCACATTGGAGATTTGTTATCAGAAGGTACATCCTTTTTTAACTGCCTCCTGCTTCCCGTTCTGGTCATGGCCCTTCCTCGGAACTGCTCCATGA
>NW_007056673.1:0-969 GCF_000164805.1 Carlito syrichta | reverse complement strand
AAGATCTTTGCAATTGACAAATTCATCTATAGTTTTCACCCTTCTCATCTTATGTTTAACACGGAGAGAGTTTCAGCTTATGTCTGATGACAGAAGCTGGCTTAGACTTGTAAATTCCATCTCTGGGGTCCAATTAAGAAAGGGCCTGTGCTAGGTGGAGTCTGAAACAGATCTACATATACATTATTTCTGTTCAAGTTTGCCCTGGATGGCTTCTTGTGCAGTCAGATAAATGACTTCATGGCTAGACAACTGACCTTTGAAGCTTTTTTTTCTGTCACTTTAAGCACATGGAAGAAATCTTCCCTTTACTTTCTTATCACCTCTTATTCAAAAAGTATGCTTTTCCTATGAGAACATGGCTACTTTCTTAAAACCTCATCTCATTCCATAGTATGTGGCACAACACTTATGATGTTCTGAATTAGAAAAAGGAACCCTAAAAGACCTGTAAATAACCAGGGGGAAATGGTAAGGCAGGCAGGCACGCACACACACACACAAAAACTGTCAAAAATGATAGATCTGTAATTTGGAATGTCAGGGAAGAAACAGACTGGGAGAAGCAAAATCATTATCGTTTAGCCTCCTAGTAAAATTAATATGTCTTTTAGATGAAAAAAAATCTATATAACCAGTCAGTTTCTTTGACAGGAAAAGGTAGAAAGTGAATGTAGTTAGAAAAGCATACCAAACAGTTTTACAATGAGTCTAAGTACCAGTTATACCTACTCACATGCATCTTTGTTTAATATTTTTGAGGGTTTCAGATATTCTTTACACTCAATATTTATTAAATGTGGTTTAAAATCTTTTTATTGTGAAACAGATAAAACCACACAAAGGATATATGTGGCTTAATGAATTAGGTAGACTTACAAACTTGCAACTGCAGCTCATGTTGAGATAGAAGTTTGTTACCCATCCCAGAAGACATGTCCAAGGACCTCATCCTGATGACATCCCCTC
>NW_007056672.1:0-2416 GCF_000164805.1 Carlito syrichta | reverse complement strand
TCATCCGCCCTGGGTAACAGAGTGAGACTCCTATAAAAATAAAAATAGAAAATAAAAGACCGCTTACTTGTTCAGAGACACAGATAGAAAGTGACGACCAGTTTTGTGAAGGCTGGCAGTACATCATATTGCCTTCTTCAGATAGTACTGAATACGAATGTGTAAGCTGTCTGATGAAAAATTTTAGACGTTTGTGCAGGGAGTGGAGTTGGAGACACTTTAATTAAATGCATGCAAGGATAAAAGACATGTAAGGTACGGGGAGCAGTGAAGAAATGATTCCCCAAAGAGTCCTTTTTGATTAGCTGAGACTGAGACTGACCTAGCCCAGCTTTGAGGAGCACCCGGGTTCACACACCTTTCATGACTGGGGAGCCATTGCCTGCAACCACCACGAATAAATTAACAATTAAATTCCATTCTTGATATTTTTCCCATTTGAAATGTGACTCGCAAAACTTTATAAATATAAAAGGGTGATCAGAGTTCAATAGCAGTGAGTCATTTCACAGAGAAGCTTGCTTGCCTCTGTACTCGCAAATGTCAGCCTCATGAGGGGCAGAAGAAGAGCAAATGAAAAGATTTGAATCAGCTGCAACAGGCACACTTATTCCCAGAGTAGAATTCATTGAAGAAAAGTGCCCGATCGCGACACTTGCTTCATTATAATAATAAGTTTGTGAGCGCCTGAGCCTGCGGGTGCGAGACCCGCCTAGGCAGAAGACCTCATCTCTACGATACATCCAAAAATCAGCCAGGTGTGGTAGTGCATGCCTGTAACTCCAACTACTCGGAAGGCTGAGGCGGAAGGGTTGCCAGAGCCCAGCAGTTAGGGGCTGCGGTGGCCGGGAGCGGCCGCTGCACTCCAGTCTGGGTGACAGAGTGAGACTCCAACTCAAAAAGAAAAGTGTTGGTGACCACAGATTCTTCGACTCTCATGTACTATACGTTGACATGAGACCAAACAGATCCTCAGACAAGGTTTTACTGGGAATTTGTTCAAAGGAGAAAACACGGGAGGAAGATTTGAGAGCTGGCTCCCTGAAGGGGGCTGCCCGGCGCCTTTTATTATGGAAGGAGAGGGGTGAAGCATCAAGAAGGTGTGTGTCAGCAGGAACGAGCTTTAAATATGCAGACATAGAATAAATAAATTTCAAGTATAAGAAATGATGAATTAGCCTAACCTACTTTGGGTTTTTTGTGTTTTGTTTTGTAGATACAGAGTCTTGCTATATTGCCCGGGTTAGAGTGCATCGCAGACTTGAACAATCGGGCTCAAGCGGTCCTCTCGCTTCAGCCTTCTGAGTTGCTGGGACTAACGACACACACCACCATACTCCAGGGTTTTTTGTATGTTTCATAACGATGAAGTTTCCCGACAAACTTCCGGGCTCAACGTATCCTCCTGCCACTGCATCCCAAAATGCTGGGATCACAGTCATGAGCTTCTGTGTCTGACTGGGGTTTTTATTATTATCATGAAGCAAGGGTTGCAATCGGCCACTCTCTGTGTCTTGTTCGTATGTGGATGAACAGCGGACTGGCATCTATTGTCCAAAGCGAGATTAATGGTAAAACATTGCCTATGTAGTAAGTTTTTCAAGGTTGTGTTCTGTAGAGTGACTCTAGATGGACCGTCGCTGCAAAATCTGGTGGTTAAATACACGAGCGAAGCAGAGTCCTGTCCTTGTTCGGCCTCAAAAGCAGGGGGGCCGATGGCATCAACAATCGCATAGCCCCTTGGAAAGACAGCCTCTGCAGTCATGGGTGGACCACCAACCATGGAAACACAGCTCAATGGAAAGAGTTTTGCCTGCTGCTTTATGCTGCTTGGACTCGGGCCAAGCATCGGACACAGCGTCCACTGGTCCCTCCCACAGGAGAGTGCCAGCCGCGAAGGCCCATCCCCAAAGGAAATACTGTTAAATAGGAAGTACCCAGAACAACACAGTAGCATTGGCACGGTTAGGAGGTTCTAAAACAGATGCAACTTAATATCCTTGACCCACTGACCAGAAATCAGGAAGGCCAGAGGTGCTATCTAGAGGTGGAGAACGGAGAGTCTTCTGGTGAGGCCTAGTGCCCAGATGTCAGGCACGACCGAGGGCCTCGCACGAGGCTGATTTATCACATTTGCAACGTTCAGGGATGGGGAGTCAGAAGACCCTATGACCACCTCAGCTCTGTGTCTGAGTCTCTGAGGGACCATGGTAAGAGTATTGACATAGGGGGCGGTGGGCTCCATTGCCAGGTACCAGACTATGTGACTCGTGAATGTTAACTTAAATAATTTGGCAAATCACTGATTATTTCCAATTCCTCAGTGGAAAATAGATGAACTAATTTGTCTAATCCGTAAAGTCACCTCCAATTCTGACATTTTGGTATTTTTGTGATTCTACAATCACGGACTCTA
>NW_007056671.1:0-846 GCF_000164805.1 Carlito syrichta | reverse complement strand
TTATTTATTTGCTGATGGACACAGGTTGATTCTTTAGCTTGCTTTTGTGAATAGGGCTACAACAAACATGTGAGTGCAGGTATTTCTTTGATATTTATCTATTTTCCTTCAGGTAGATATCCTGTAGTAGAATTACTAAATTGAGTGGTAATTTTGTTTTTAGTTTTTTACGAATGTTTCACACTGTTTTTCCATAGAAACGACACTACATTTCTAACAATATTCCTACCAACAGTGTATATGAGTTCCCTTTTCTCTGCATCTTCAAAATCTGTTACTTTTTGTCTTTTTAATAATAGACATTCAAACTTGGGAAAGATGATACCTCATTGTGTTTTTGATTTGCATTTCCTTGATGGTGAGAAATGTTGAGCAGTTTTTCATATACTTGTGGGTGGTAACTTGCATGTGTCTGTTCATGTCTTTGGTCATTTTTTAATTTTTAATTTTTATTTTTTTGAGAAAGCAGGATTTATTCAGAGGACAGAAAGCTCCCACAATGGGAGGAGACCCAAGGGGGGTGACGCTTTGCCAATTTTTTAATGAATTATTTTTTGTTTGTTATTTAGATTTTTTCCTCTGTTGGGTTATTTGAATTTTTTATATATTCTGGATATCATTCTCCTGTTGAACAAAACTTTTGCAAATATTTTCTCCCATTGAACAAGTTTTTTCTTCACTTTGTTGATCATTTTTTTCCACTGCACTGAAGCTTTTTAGTTTAAGTCTCATTTGTTTAGTTTCGGTTTTGTTGCCTACGCTTTTGAGGTCTTGTACATTCTTTGCGTAGACCATGTCCAGCAGAGATTTTCTATACATTTTTTTCTAGCATTTTTAGTTTTAGGT
>NW_007056670.1:0-1182 GCF_000164805.1 Carlito syrichta | reverse complement strand
TAAAATCAAGAAACAGTGTAAATCAGAAGGTAAACAACCAAACGTGATCTAAACTAACAGTTACAATGATAAAATCATAAGTCAAAATAAGTGAAAGAGAGAAGTGCGAGAGGGAAAACAGATATACATACCAACTATCAGGTGAGAAAGAGACACAGGGCCGGGAAGAAGTGAAGAAAGACAGGTAAGAAAGATTCCCTAAAGAATACTGATAGCTACACAGAGACAGGCCAATAAAATCAAGAAACAGTATAAGTCAGAAGGTAAACACCAAACGTGATCTAAACCAACAGTTTCAATGATAAAATCATAAGTCAAAATAAGCGATCAGACTAGAGTCACTTCTGTGATCTCCGATTCTGGCCTCCCCTTTTTGTTTTTCATTGCAGCGTAGGGGTGGGGCTTTGTCTCCTGTTTCGTGCTATTGCCTTAGGAACTGAGGTAAAGTTTGTTGATAGGTGGGTGGGGCAATGGAAGTCTCTGTCTAGAGAATAGCAAGGTAGTTTACCCAGATCTGTTTTTCTCCACTTGTCTGGGTCCCCTGGCTTGGGGTCTCGCATTGAGTGCCTCAGTCAGGGTGGGCCCGAAGTTCCAGAGCTCCAAAGCTCCAAAAGGCAGGCAGTGGGTGGTGAGAGTGACTCTGGGCCCCCCACAGGGTACTTCAGCCAGGAATGGGACTGGTGTCTCTGAGGGGCAGGCGCCCAGAGCCTCCCTGTGTGACTGGCGGTGCCAGGTGCTGGACTGGAGACAATGCAGCCGGGGAGAGAGCCGGAGGGAGCAGGGACCCAAAACTCCCCCACACGCTGCAATATCTGGCCTTAGGAAATGAGGTAAAGTTTGTTGATAGGTGGGTGGGGCAATAGAAGTCTCTGCCTGGAGAATGGCGGGCAGTTTAAGCAGATCTGTTTTTCTCCGCTTGTCTGGGTCCTCTGGCTTGGGGTCTCATTCTTAGTGCCTCAGCCAGGGTGGACCCGGAGTTCCAGAGCTCCAAAGTTCCAAAGGGCAGGTGGTGAGTGGTGAGAGTGGCGGTGGGCCCCCTACAGAGTACTTCAGCCAGGAATGGGACTGGTGTCTCTGAGGGGTGGGTGCCCAGAGCCTCCCTGTGTGTCCGGCGGCTTAGTGCCAGGTGACTGGGCTGGAGACAATGCAGCCGGGGAGGGATCTGGAGGGGGCTGGGACCAG
>NW_007056669.1:0-546 GCF_000164805.1 Carlito syrichta | reverse complement strand
CCAAGTTGCCCAGACGAGTCTGGAACCCTGCGAGCTCAGGCAATCCACTCACCTCAGCCTCTCCAAGGTGCGGGATTACAGGCTGAGCCACCAAGCCCGGCTCAATAACTCTTTTTTAAAGAAACAGTAAAGTAAAATAAGGAAAACACCACTTTTTCCATGTAGAAATTATTCCCTTATTAAATTATTTAAATAGATCTTCTTAGTGAAGAACCTTGGAAAAAGTATATTCTTTTAGGAGAGTCCCTGAAAGAACTTGAATATTGAATAAATTCAACTTTAAGAAAGAACACTTTACTGTTTTTGTAAGGGAAAAAATTCCAGGTTTCCTGGGGATGACTGCCACATGTAAACTGAAATTAACATTTGTAGTTTTCTCTGTCTAAATTATATGTAGCTGATCAGAGCTTGAACTACTGATGATTTGGAAGATGGGATTTGCAATATATTGGTGACCTTAGGTGACAGTCTTGGGAATGAAATAAGATCTGAATTTCCATATCTGAAAAGACTTCTGTCTTCTGTGTACCTGGGAGAATTGATCTA
>NW_007056668.1:0-1116 GCF_000164805.1 Carlito syrichta | reverse complement strand
TCCCCATCAGATGTTCTCATATAGGAGAGAGGGAGCTGAGAGCACCGTTGGCAAGGAGCTCCAATAAGTATGGTTTGGTGTCATTCAAGAGTGAGATTTAGATGCTCACAGAAAGGTGGGAGTGTGATCAGGCAGGCAATACTTGACTCTGTCAGAAACATAAACTGTAAAAAGTCAATGAGACCGACTAAAAGACCCTCTGAGCTACACAAATAAGGACTTCTTCCCAATGTTCTACAACTCAATACAAGAGCTTGGATTATTAAGAAATAGCCACGTTGGCCGGGTTCAGTGGCTCATGCTTAAAATCCCAGGGTTATTTGAGCACAGGAGTTTGGGACCAGCCTGAACAACAGAGGTAGACCTCATCTCTACAAAAATTTAAAAAATTAGGCAGACATGGTGGCTCATGCTTGTAGTCTGAGCAACAGGGTAAGATCTCGTCTCTACAAAAAATTAAGAAAATTAGTCAGGCATGGTGGCTCATGCTTGTAGTCTCAGATACTTGGGAGGTTGAGGCCAAAGGATTGTTTGAGCCCAAAAGGTTGAGGCTGCAGTAAGCCATGCTTGTGCCACTGCACTAGAGCCTGGGCAAAAGAGTGAAACCCTTACTCAAAAAAAAAAATAAAGAAAGAAAAAGAAATAGCCACCCTGTGAGAAAGAGGGGAGTCTTGAAGGCCAGAAGAGTAGTAGGTATGGGTGAAGATGGTGGCATCTCAGGCTGAAAATTGCATCGTGGAGAATTTTGAAGACACCCTGGCTCATGGGATGAGGCTCCAGCCACTTCTTGAAGAAGTAACCTTCTGTGCCCTTCCCTGAATCTGCCCAAGTTCTCCTTCCCCTCCCTACCCAACTGTGGGCTGAGCTAGAGATGGGCAGAGAGACTGCAGAGATGCTAGGCGTGGCTGTGGCTTCCTGTGGCTGGACAGAAAGTGGCGAGAAGCCCAATCCTGAGGACATGACACACAAAGATCAAGACTTTGATTTCTAGTCCACTTGGACATCCACAAGGAGGATGCTAGAGAATGCAGGGCACATCCCCATGGGATAGCGCCATGCTTCACAGCCAGCACCTCTTCAAGGACAAGGTGGATGCTGGCCACGGATTTGGGCACA
>NW_007056667.1:0-743 GCF_000164805.1 Carlito syrichta | reverse complement strand
AGAATGAAACGTAACTAGACACATATAGCATTTTACCTCTTAAGAGATGTAAAAAGAATCAATGACACCCATTCTATAACAAGCTCTTAAGCTTTTGCTACACATTTGGACAATGCTTGGAAAAATGTGGTCATTCTTATGTGTTCTGAGTTGGGAAACAAAACTTCTCAGTGTTTTACATGACATTTTTCTGTTAAGTGTAACAGAGAGGTACGAAACAATTTTGGTTTTTTTGATTCAGAAAATGCTTCAGGGACTCTTTACCTTTTTATATGTGTATATTCAAGATACATTCTAAAGGCTCTATAGCTGCTTTTTACTTCACAGGTGCTTAAGGCTAGGTGGAACCCTGAGAGGTCAACACACTGCCTTGAGGCAGAGGATACCCAGACCCTTTCAGAGGACACAGATGAGGAATTTTTTTTTTTGAGTTGGAGTCTCACTCTGTCACCCAGACTGGAGTACAGTGGCCACTCCCGGCCACCGCAGCCTCGACCTGCTGGGCTCCGGTGATCCTTCCTCTTCAGCCTTCCAAATTAAGCATTTTCTCTCTCTGTTGCTAGACCACCCTTCTTACCCTGTCTAAGCTCTGCAAGCTTAAGACACAAAAATGTATTTCAATGCAGAAAACAATCCTCAATAGAGTCTCAGTATTTCACTGCCTATTATTATCATCAATGGATCCATTTCTTATTATTTATAAAATATTGTTATGCAAATTAAGCTTAAGTATTTGTGCACTT
>NW_007056666.1:0-534 GCF_000164805.1 Carlito syrichta | reverse complement strand
AGTTGAAATCTCACTCTGTTGCCCAGGCTGGAGTACAGTGGCATACTCACGGCCACCCCAGCATTGACCTGCTGGGTTCTGGCGATCCTTCCACCTCAGCGTGAGCTACAGGCATGCGCTATCACGTCCGGCTAATTTTTTTTATTTGTGGTAGAGTCGAGGTCTTGCCATATTGCGTGGGCTGGTCTTGAACCCGTGGGCTCAGGCAATCCTCCGGCCTTGGCCTCCCAAAGTGCTGGGATTACAGGCTGAACCACTGATCCCATCCAAATCCAGCCTTTTCTTGTGGATGAGTTTTTTTTTTTTGAGTTGGAGTCTCACTCTGTCGCCCAGACTGGAGTGCTGGGCTCCGGCGATCCTTCCGCCTCAGCCTTCCAAGTAGCCGGAATTACAGGCATATGCTACCACGCCCGGCTGATTTTTTGATTTATTGTAGAGATGAGGTCTCGCTGCCCAGGCGGGTCTCGAACCCGCGGGCTCAGGCAATCCACTCACTTCAGCCTCCCAAAGGCATGGGATTACAGGCTGAGCCCG
>NW_007056665.1:0-868 GCF_000164805.1 Carlito syrichta | reverse complement strand
CCGGGGCCAGCACCACCTTGTCCTTGAAGAGGTGCTGGCTGTGAAGCATGGCGCTATCCATGGGGATGTGCCCTGCATTCTCTAGCATCCTCCTTGTGGATGTCCAAGTGGACTAGAAATCAAAGTCTTGATCTTTGTGTGTCATGTCCTCAGGATTGGGCTTCTCGCCACTTTCTGTCCAGCCACAGGAAGCCACAGCCACGCCTAGCATCTCTGCAGTCTCTCTGCCCATCTCTAGCTCAGCCCACAGTTGGGTAGGGAGGGGAAGGAGAACTTGGGCAGATTCAGGGAAGGGCACAGAAGGTTACTTCTTCAAGAAGTGGCTGGAGCCTCATCCCATGAGCCAGGGTGTCTTCAAAAATTCTCCACGATGCAATTTTCAGCCTGAGATGCCACCATCTTCACCCATACCTACTACTCTTCTGGCCTTCAAGACTCCCCTCTTTTCTCACAGGGTGGCTATTTCTTTTTCTTTCTTTATTTTTTTTTTGAGTAAGGGTTTCACTCTTTTGCCCAGGCTCTAGTGCAGTGGCACAAGCATGGCTTACTGCAGCCTCAACCTTTTGGGCTCAAACAATCCTTTGGCCTCAACCTCCCAAGTATCTGAGACTACAAGCATGAGCCACCATGCCTGACTAATTTTCTTAATTTTTTGTAGAGACGAGATCTTACCCTGTTGCTCAGACTACAAGCATGAGCCACCATGTCTGCCTAATTTTTTAAATTTTTGTAGAGATGAGGTCTACCTCTGTTGTTCAGGCTGGTCCCAAACTCCTGTGCTCAAATAACCCTGGGATTTTAAGCATGAGCCACTGAACCCGGCCAACGTGGCTATTTCTTAATAATCCAAGCTGTTGTATTGAGTTGT
>NW_007056664.1:4323-5243 GCF_000164805.1 Carlito syrichta | reverse complement strand
CAGAGTGAGTCGACTAATTTGTGAACCATTTGGCAAGTGAGGGAGCCAACTAGTTAGCTGACCTGATGGAAAGCAAGCGAGCCCACTAATTAGCTGACCAGCTACCTGAGTTGCTAGCCAAATAGATAGCTAAGTAACTAGCTGATTTGCTAGCTGACTTAACTAGCTAGCTGATTAGCTAGCTGGCTATCTAGCTGACATAACTAGCTTGCAAACAAGCTATCTAGCTGTCTAGCCAGCAGACTTAACTAGCTGGATAACTGGCGAGTTAGCTGGCTAGCTGACTTACCTAGCTAATTGACTAGCTAGCAGACAAGCTAGCTGACTTAACTAGCTAGCTGTATAGCTAGCTGACTTAACTAGCAGAGGAGGTAGTTGACTGGCTAGCTGGCTAGTCAGCTGACATAATTAGCTTGGGTTGATGACACCTTCTATGTCTTTTCCCTCAAATGAACTTTAAAACAGGAAAATTAAACTATTGACAAAAAGAGGCTGCCTTAGAAATTTCAAATTATATCAATCCAGATATATCCTGATTAGATAAAAAATGAGATCACATGAAACTTAGTACTTTAAAGATTATTAATATATACTGACGGATTAGAGAACTAATTCCATGAGGATGATGTTATTTATTCAAAAAATTCGGCTGGCCGATAAGGCAATTCATGAATCATGGTAAAATATTTATAAATCAACTCGTTGTACCCTGGTTTAAAATATACACTGAAACTCTATTATTACACTTGATTTGGACTCTAAGGAGCCGGCATAATCATTTCATAAGACTTGCACACCCACACACAATTCCGGATTAATAGCCAAACAAACAAGGAGTAATTGTCTCCACTCCAGGGAAACCTCAGTGATACATCAATCTGACTTTTGCTTAACACTTACTGCTTACTTCTCACACATTC
>NW_007056664.1:0-3650 GCF_000164805.1 Carlito syrichta | reverse complement strand
CACTATATAGATTTAAAAATCCACTTACAGCTATCCTTTAACGAAAGAAAATGGAAAACAAAAGAATTATTCACATGTATGCCTGCATTGAACGAAAGCCACTTACAACCTTCTGCCACCCAGCATTACTCTAGAAACATTATTTCCATGATTAAATCCAAAGGTTTAAGAAAAGTAAAAGTAGCAGGCGCGGTGGCTCAGCCTGTAATCCCAGAACTTTGGGAGGCTGTGGTGAGCTGATTGCCTGAGCCCGCGGGATCGAGACCTGCCTGTCAACGTGGTGAGACCTCATCTCTACAATTAAAAAAAATGAGTTAGGCGTGGTAGCGGGTACCTGTAGTTCCAGCTACTTGGAAGGCTGAGGCTGAATGATCGCCGGAACCAAGCAGGTTGAGGATGAAGTGTTCAGGAGTGACCACTGCACTCCAGTCTGGGTGACAGAGCGAGACTCCAACTAAAAAAAAAAAGAAAGAAAAACAGAAAACTAAAAGTAGTCAAGTAGAACTGCCCAGGAAGCCAACAGTACCAGCTAGCTGTAATCTCTTTCAATGTTGCCACTGCAATCAAGTGACACTGTCGCAATTTCCCTGAGCGCGTGCGCGCGCGCGCACGCACACACACACACACACCCGAAAAACATGCTCTAGGAAATGCACACACATGGCGGGAATGTACACATCAACATTGAGCCGAGAACAATGCCTACAGACAGCAGCGCAGGATCCACATGAAAAAAGGCACATATCAGTGTGCACCCATCATGCACACGACGTGACAAACAGAAGCAGGCACCCAGTCCCACATGCATATCCCCTACCACAAATCCGTGTGGACACGCTGTACAAACTCACATACAATGTTTCATTCAGAAATCCCAAACATACGCATAGACAGTGCCCAGAGTTATTCACAAAATTCGAAGGGAGGAGGAGTGGGAAGTGCATGGTATTTGCTACACCCAGGTCTCCTGAGCAGCAGAGACTGGAGAGAAGACACCAAGTGCTTCACCCTAGAGACCCACTGCCAAGCCCACCAAGCACAGTCCTGTGAGTAATTTCGCGGAGATTCCTGGTGCGGGCTCACGGAGAGAGTCGCTACATGTCACCGAGCATTCTCGGGCATACACACACACTCGCACTCACACACACACACAGACACACACACACACACAAACACACGGGTCAGGGGCGAACCCACTCCCACCGAATGAGAACCAGCAAGAGCATGGCGAGCAAGCAGTAGCTGGGGAAGGAAGTTGTCATCTCTGGCGCCATAGGCTGCTGCCAGGAGAGCAGTGGAGACTGCAGACAGTGTGGTTGCTGGGTTGGGGGAGCTACCTACCAGAAAGGCAGCGTCCAACCAGGTGTGATCGTTCTTCATCTTGTCTTTCATTTTTGCATCTCATTGATGCTTCTGATGACGACCTGGCGAATTCCAGGGGTTGCTTTGTGTTCCACTCAGGCCCAATGACCCAGTGACTCTGTGTCCGCATTCCCTTTTCGGAGGTGGGTGGAGGGCACGGATGTTGTCGCCATTGAGCTGGAGGAAACAACCGGGCAGTGGAGTGGAGCTGGAGGGGGCAACAGCAGAATGGGATCCCTGGCCACCACTCAGACAGCTCAGGAGATGCGGAGATCGGCCCCCCTCACAATACAATTTAATATAACGGAAAATGGACGGCCTCATGTAAAATCGTGCGCGCATACTCCCCGCTGACCCTTGCCCTGGCCACGCCCTAAACCGTCAAGAGACATTTCACATCACCCTCCAATGCCACCTCCTCCCCCAAATGCATGGGATCCTGTCCACCCAGTGCAGGCGGGGCCTGCTGTTTCCCTCTGTCCTGCCTTGGCTGAAGAGTGCAGACATGGAGGCATTTGTAACTTGTGCTTGAGCCCACGTGACAACTCAACCACTCTGTACTGTACACTCACATTCACACACTTGCACACACACTCGAACTACTCTGCTCACTGGACTCTCAGAACCCTGCTGAGGCTGGGCTGGGTGGGATCCCAGTGTATTGCTGAAAGGGCACTCGGCCAGCCTCTTCTGATGCACAACCAATAATGGACATGCAACTTTACACAACTTTGACCACCTGCCAAACCTTAAACAATGTAAGACCAAAGAGCCATGACCATAGAAAAATGCAATGCCATACCCTAACACTAATTATTTTTAAATTGGGTGGAACCATTTTGAAAAATAATGCATTACACGTATGCAAATAGCTGAACAGTTGATCCTTACGTATTTTTAATATTACAATTTCCAGGTTTGGAATTCATGAAAGTTAGACTGCTGTCCTTGTTACAAACTGCGAAAAAAATGGTGTAAGACTAAGAATTTCTGTTACCTTTCCAACTTCTTACATCTCTAGTGATTGTTTAGGTCCATAGATTTATTGTTAAGCAACGAAAGAAATGTCACTGTGACCCACACTTTCATTATGTTGATTTGAGTTGAGTATCTAAAAACAAAAAGTTCACCCCTGCTGGATTATTCATCTAAGTTACTTCCCTGAATATAATAATTATATGTCAATAGTACTCTGTGTTTTTTCAATGCATTGTGTCATTTGATCCTCAAAATAATACATAAATGAGTATCTTTCCCTCAACTGCAGAAATGAGATACTGTAGCTTAAAAAAATGACAATGTGTTCAAGGTATATTGCTAAATCTGTTTGAAGAACTCCGCTGGTCTATAGACCCTAATCTCATGTTGTTGATATTTTGCCACTCTGCCTGCTTAAAATAAATATTCATGTCTAAGAAATGAACACTTACATCTAATGAAAAGTTAAAATGCTATTCACAGCATAATTATTTGCTATTTTGTTTACTCTTTCATATCAACTGACACTTTTTAACACGTACATTTCTGCACAATTACCTGGGAAAAAGTAACTTGAATCAATTTGAAAAATTACCATAACTTCTCTTTCAATTTTTGTGGTGGAAATAGAGACAACTGGGCTACCATTTATTCTTTTGGGTTGATGATATCTTCTGTGACTTTTCCCATCAAATGAACTTCAAAACAGAATAATTAAACATTAACAAAAGAGACTGCCTTAGAAATTTCAAATTATATCAACAGAGATATATCCTGATTAGATAAAAATATGAGATCACCAGAAACTTAGTACTTTAAAGATTATTAATATACACTGAAGGTGTACAGAGCTGTATTTCAATTCCATCAGGATGATGTTATTTATCCAAAAATTTCTGCTAGCCGATATGGCAATTCATGAATCATTATGGTAAAATATTTATAAATCAATGCGTTGTTCCCTGGTATAAAATATACACTGAAACTCTATCATCGTACCTGATTTGGACTCTAAGGAGCCTGTGTAATGCATTTCAGAAAACTTGCACACCCCCACACAATTCCAGATTAATAGCCGTACAAACAAGGAATAATGTACTCCACTCCAGGGAAGCCTCATTGATAACATCAATCTGACCTTTGCTTAACACTTACTGCTTACTTCTCACACATTCTCCACAACAAATTTCCTCTCCCAGAGGCAGGTCATTGGAGAATCTCTATCAAATGCTCATTCATCCACAGAAGGTGAAATTCAGTGATTAACAGGATCATAGATAAGGTGAAAAATGATAACATCCCACTATGAA
>NW_007056663.1:0-734 GCF_000164805.1 Carlito syrichta | reverse complement strand
TTTTGCCTCTAGCAAGTATAGTATAGAGAGACCTATGACTAGAATAAATAGTGCTTTATCTAAAATCAGTCAGAATTATAGTTAGATTGACTGTGGGCATACAAACTCATACCTGCATGCACACCATGACCCTTCATAATAGCCTCTGGATCAGAGTGACTGGTTGAACACTGGTTAAATGACAGGGTTTTAATATCTATCTGGGTTATTTCTACTGGTGATTTAAGCCCAGACACCTCTGTCTTAATGTCATTATGTCATAGCCAGCCAGTCAAAATTCTTAGCAATCTGTTTTCATTCTACATTTTAAAATTATGAACAATGTTTAAGACAAATGTAATCTTTTCACACATTCCATAATTTAGTACAGAAAACCTATACAAGCAGGTATGATTATTATCCCCATTAATAAAGAAACTGAGGTTTAGAGAGCGTAAGTAATATGTCCAAGTTCTTATATCTAGTAAGAGGACAGAATTTGAATTTAAACACACATTCCTGTGTTTTTAAAGCTCACTTTCTTTGTTATTCCACTAACTTCTCCATTATATTCTTTCCTGATTTCTCACACTTATTCTTTGCTTTCAAATTGGTAACCTACATGATGAATCTTTCTACTATTACATTATTCATATTCTATCTTTACTCACACCCAACCTGGTCTCCATAATTTCTCCTTTTTCTGTCTACATGAGTCTTGATTTTCAACACTCAATTTAAGCTTCACATCACCC